>NW_028182236.1:0-58000 GCF_964339955.1 Pipistrellus hanaki | reverse complement strand
TTCATACAGTGTTTCATGTGATCTTAACTCGAATTAAGGATTTCCCAGATCTTAGCTACCTTTTCTACACTAAGAACTGACTTGGAGAATCTCTTTGAGCTCTTCTAAACCAGTTCTCATCTGTTTACAGTCATTTTCTCTGAATTACCATGTTTTCATGTAATTTCCTATATTCTTCCTTCTGGTCCAAGTATAAGCGTTGCCCACTTTATCAAACAACTTTCTACACACTGTTATGAACAGAGGCAGCTCGTGAACATTGTCTCTCAACTGTGTTACAGAGTGTAGTACTACATTTCAGTGAAGTGTAAGGCTTTCCAAAGCTGCCGAATGTGTTTCTTTCTCTATTTCAATGGTATTCTGCCTTGTATAACACACATTTACCACTCTAGTCTCTTTTAAGTAAACAATATCGGATTCATACAGTGTTTCATGTGATCTTAACTCGAATTAAGGATTTCCCAGATCTTAGCTACCTTTTCTACCCTAAGAACTGACTTGGAGAATCTCTTTGAGCTCTTCTAAACCAGTTCTCATCTGTTTACAGTCATTTTCTCTGAATTATCCATGTTTTCATGTAGTTTCCTATATTCTTCCTTCTGGTCCAAGTATAAGCGTTGCCCACTTTATCAAACAACTTTCTACACACTGTTATGAACAGAGGCAGCTCGGGAACATTGTCTCTCAACTGTGTTACAGAGTGTAGTACTACATTTTAGTGAAGTGTAAGGCTTTCCAAAGCTGCCGAATGTGTTTCTTTCTCTATTTCAATGGTATTCTGCCTTTTATAACACACATTTACCATTCTAGTCTCTTTTAAGTAAACAATACAGGATTCATACAGTGTTTCCTGTGATCTTAACACGAATTAAGGATTTCCCGGATCTTAGCTACCTTTTCTACACTAAGAACTGACTTGGAGAATCTCTTTGAGCTGTTCTAAACCAGTTCTCATCTGCTTACAGTCATTTTCTCTGAATTATCCATGTTTTCATGTAGTTTCCTATATTCTTCCTTCTGGTCCAAGTATAAGCGTTGCCCACTTTATCAAACAACTTCCTACACACTGTTATAAACAGAGGCAGCTCGGGAACATTGTCTCTCAACTGTGTTACAGAGTGTAGTACTACATTTCAGTGAAGTGTAAGGCTTTCCAAAGCTGCCGAATGTGTTTCTTTCTCTATTTCAATGGTATTCTGCCTTGTATAACACACATTTACCACTCTAGTTTCTTTTAAGTAAAGATTACAGGATTCATAGTATTTCCTGTGATCTTAACCCGAATTAAGGATTACCCAGATCTTATCTACCTTTTCTACACTATGAACTGACTTGGAGAATCTCTTTGAGCTGTTCTAAACCAGTTCTCATCTGTTTACAGTCATTTTCTCTGAATTATTCATGTTTTCATGTAGTTTCCTATATTCTTCCTTCTGGTCCAAGTATAAGCTTTGCCCACTTTATCCAACAACTTCCTACACACTGTTATGAACTGAGGCAGCACGGGAACATTGTCTCTCAACTGTGTTATAGAGTGTAGTACTACATTTCAGTGAAGTGTAACGCCTTCCAAAGCTGCCGAACGTGTTTCTTTCACTATTTCAATGGTATTCTGCCTTGTATAACACACATTTACCACTCTAGTCTCTTTTAAGTAAAGAATACAGGATTCATAGTGTTTCATGTGATCTTAACTCGAATTAAGGATTACCCAGATCTTATCTACCTTTTCTACACTATGAACTGACTTGGAGAATCTCTTTGAGCTGTTCTAAACCAGTTCTCATCTGTTTACAGTCATTTTCTCTGAATTATCCATGTTTTCATGTAGTTTCCTATATTCTTCCTTCTGGTCCAAGTATAAGCGTGGCCAACTTTATCAAACAACTTCCTACACACTGTTATAAACAGAGGCAGCTCGGGAACATTGTCTCTCAACTGTGTTACAGAGTGTAGTACTACATTTCAGTGAAGTGTAAGGCTTTCCAAAGCTGCCGAATGTGTTTCTTTCTCTATTTCAATGGTATTCTGCCTTGTATAACACACATTTACCACTCTAGTCGCTTTTAAGTAAAGAATACAGGATTCATACAGTGTTTCATGTGATCTTAACTCGAATTAAGGATTACCCAGATCTTATCTACCTTTTCTACACTATGAACTGACTTGGAGAATCTCTTTGAGCTGTTCTAAACCAGTTCTCATCTGTTTACAGTCATTTTCTCTGAATTATCCATGTTTTCATGTAGTTTCCTATATTCTTCCTTCTGGTCCAAGTATAAGCGTGGCCAACTTTATCAAACAACTTCCTACACATTGTTATGAACAGAGGCAGCTCGGGAACATTGTCTCTCAACTGTGTTACAGAGTGTAGTACTACATTTCAGTGAAGTGTAAGGCTTTCCAAAGCTGCCGAATGTGTTTCTTTCTCTATTTCAATGGTATTCTGCCTTGTATAACACACATTTACCACTCTAGTCTCTTTTAAGTAAAGAATACAGGATTCATACAGTGTTTCATGTGATCTTAACTCGAATTAAGGATAAACCAGATCTTATCTACCTTTTCTACACTATGAACTGACTTGGAGAATCTCTTTGAGCTGTTCTCAACCAGTTGTCATCAGTTTACAGTCATTTTCTCTGAATTATCCATGTTTTCATGTAGTTTCCTATATTCTTCCTTCTGGTCCAAGTATAAGCTTTGCCCACTTTATCAAACAACTTCCTACACACTGTTATGAACTGAGGCAGCTCGCGAACATTGTCTCTCAACTGTGTTATAGAGTGCAGTACTACATTTCAGTGAAGTGTAACGCCTTCCAAAGCTGCCGAACGTGTTTCTTTCACTATTTCAATGGTATTCTATCTTGTATAACACACATTTACCACTCTAGTCTCTTTTAAGTAAACAATACAGGATTCATACAGTGTTTCATGTGATCTTAACTCGAATTAAGGATTTCCAAGATCTTAGCTACCTTTTCTACACTAAGAACTGACTTGGAGAATCTCTTTGAGCTCTTCTAAACCAGTTCTCATCTGTTTACAGTCATTTTCTCTGAATTATCCATGTTTTCATGTAGTTTCCTATATTCTTCCTTCTGGTCCAAGTATAAGCGTTGCCCACTTTATCAAACAACTTTCTACACACTGTTATGAACAGAGGCAGCTCGGGAACATTGTCTCTCAACTGTGTTACAGAGTGTAGTACTACATTTCAGTGAAGTGTAAGGCTTTGCAAAGCTGCCGAATGTGTTTCTTTCTCTATTTCAATGGTATTCTGCCTTGTATAACACACATTTACCACTCCAGTCTCTTTTAAGTAAAGAATACAGGATTCATACAGTGTTTCATGTTTTCTTAACTCGAATTAAGGATTACCCGGATCTTATCTACCTTTTCTACACTATGAACTGACTTGGAGAATATCTTTGAGCTGTACTAAACCAGTTCTCATCTGTTTACAGTCATTTTCTCTGAATTATCCATGTTTTCATGTAGTTTCCTATATTCTTCCTTCTGGTCCAAGTATAAGCTTTGCCCACTTTATCAAACAACTTCCTACACACTGTTATGAACTGAGGCAGCACGGGAACATTGTCTCTCAACTGTGTTATAGAGTGTAGTACTACATTTCAGTGAAGTGTAACGCCTTCCAAAGCTGCCGAACGTGTTTCTTTCACTATTTCAATGGTATTCTGCCTTGTATAACACACATTTACCACTCAAGTCTCTTTTAAGTAAACAATACAGGATTCATAGTGTTTCATGTGATCTTAACTCGAATTAAGGATTACCCAGATCTTATTTACCTTTTCTACACTATGAACTGACATGGAGAATCTCTTTGAGCTGTTCTAAACCAGTTTTCATCTGTTTACAGTCATTTTCTCTGAATTATCCATGTTTTCATGTAGTTTCCTGTATTCTTCCTTCTGGTCCAAGTATAAGCGTGGCCAACTTTATCAAACAACTTCCTACACACTGTTATAAACAGAGGCAGCTCGGGAACATTGTCTCTCAACTGTGTTACAGAGTGTAGTACTACATTTCAGTGAAGTGTAAGGCTTTCCAAAGCTGCCGAATGTGTTTCTTTCTCTATTTCAATGGTATTCTGCCTTGTATAACACACATTTACCACTCTAGTCTCTTTTAAGTAAAGAATACAGGATTCATACAGTGTTTCATGTGATCTTAACTCGAATTAAGGATTACCCAGATCTTATCTACTTTTTCGACACTATGAACTGACTTGGAGAATCTCTTTGAGCTGTTCTCAACCAGTTGTCATCTGTTTACAGTCATTTTCTCTGAATTATCCATGTTTTCATGTAGTTTCCTATATTCTTCCTTCTGGTCCAAGTATAAGCGTTGCCCACTTTATCAAACAACTTTCTACACACTGTTATGAACAGAGGCAGCTCGGGAACATTGTCTCTCAACTGTGTTACAGAGTGTAGTACTACATTTCAGTGAAGTGTAAGGCTTTCCAAAGCTGCCGAATGTGTTTCTTTCTCTATTTCAATGGTATTCTGCCTTGTATAACACACATTTAACACTCTAGGCTCTTTTAAGTAAAGAATACAGGATTCATACAGTGTTTCATGTGATCTTAACTCGAATTAAGGATTACCCAGATCTTATCTACCTTTTCTACACTATGAACTGACTTGGAGAATCTCTTTGAGCTGTTCTCAACCAGTTGTCATTTGTTTACAGTCATTTTCTCTGAATTATCCATGTTTTCATGTAGTTTCCTATATTCTTCCTTCTGGTCCAAGTATAAGCTTTGCCCACTTTATCAAACAACTTCCTACACACTGTTATGAACTGAGGCAGCTCGGGAACATTGTCTCTCAACTGTGTTATAGAGTGTAGTACTACATTTCAGTGAAGTGTAACGCCTTCCAAAGCTGCCGAACGTGTTTCTTTCACTATTTCAATGGTATTCTGCCTTGTATAACACACATTTACCACTCTAGTCTCTTTTAAGTAAACAATACAGGATTCATACAGTGTTTCCTGTGATCTTAACTCGAATTAAGGATTTCCCGGATCTTAGCTACCTTTTCTACACTAAGAACTGACTTGGAGAATCTCTTTGAGCTGTTCTAAACCAGTTCTCATCTGTTTACAGTCATTTTCTCTGAATTATCCATGTTTTCATGTAGTTTCCTATATTCTCCCTTCTGGTCCAAGTATAAGCGTGTCCAACTTTATCAAACAACTTCCTACACACTTTTATAAACAGAGGCAGCTCGGGAACATTGTCTCTCAACTGTGTTACAGAGTGTAGTACTACATTTCAGTGAAGTGTAAGGCTTTCCAAAGCTGCCGAATGTGTTTCTTTCTCTATTTCAATGGTATTCTGCCTTGTATAACACACATTTACCACTCTAGTCTCTTTTAAGTAAACAATATCGGATTCATACAGTGTTTCATGTGATCTTAACTCGAATTAAGGATTTCCCAGATCTTAGCTACCTTTTCTACCCTAAGAACTGACTTGGAGAATCTCTTTGAGCTCTTCTAAACCAGTTCTCATCTGTTTACAGTCATTTTCTCTGAATTATCCATGTTTTCATGTAGTTTCCTATATTCTTCCTTCTGGTCCAAGTATAAGCTTTGCCCACTTTATCAAACAACTTCCTACACACTGTTATGAACTGAGGCAGCACGGGAACATTGTCTCTCAACTGTGTTATAGAGTGTAGTACTACATTTCAGTGAAGTGTAACGCCTTCCAAAGCTGCCGAACGTGTTTCTTTCACTATTTCAATGGTATTCTGCCTTGTATAACACACATTTACCACTCAAGTCTCTTTTAAGTAAACAATACAGGATTCATAGTGTTTCATGTGATCTTAACTCGAATTAAGGATTACCCAGATCTTATTTACCTTTTCTACACTATGAACTGACATGGAGAATCTCTTTGAGCTGTTCTAAACCAGTTTTCATCTGTTTACAGTCATTTTCTCTGAATTATCCATGTTTTCATGTAGTTTCCTGTATTCTTCCTTCTGGTCCAAGTATAAGCGTGGCCAACTTTATCAAACAACTTCCTACACACTGTTATAAACAGAGGCAGCTCGGGAACATTGTCTCTCAACTGTGTTACAGAGTGTAGTACTACATTTCAGTGAAGTGTAAGGCTTTCCAAAGCTGCCGAATGTGTTTCTTTCTCTATTTCAATGGTATTCTGCCTTGTATAACACACATTTACCACTCTAGTCTCTTTTAAGTAAAGAATACAGGATTCATACAGTGTTTCATGTGATCTTAACTCGAATTAAGGATTACCCAGATCTTATCTACTTTTTCGACACTATGAACTGACTTGGAGAATCTCTTTGAGCTGTTCTCAACCAGTTGTCATCTGTTTACAGTCATTTTCTCTGAATTATCCATGTTTTCATGTAGTTTCCTATATTCTTCCTTCTGGTCCAAGTATAAGCGTTGCCCACTTTATCAAACAACTTTCTACACACTGTTATGAACAGAGGCAGCTCGGGAACATTGTCTCTCAACTGTGTTACAGAGTGTAGTACTACATTTCAGTGAAGTGTAAGGCTTTCCAAAGCTGCCGAATGTGTTTCTTTCTCTATTTCAATGGTATTCTGCCTTGTATAACACACATTTAACACTCTAGGCTCTTTTAAGTAAAGAATACAGGATTCATACAGTGTTTCATGTGATCTTAACTCGAATTAAGGATTACCCAGATCTTATCTACCTTTTCTACACTATGAACTGACTTGGAGAATCTCTTTGAGCTGTTCTCAACCAGTTGTCATTTGTTTACAGTCATTTTCTCTGAATTATCCATGTTTTCATGTAGTTTCCTATATTCTTCCTTCTGGTCCAAGTATAAGCTTTGCCCACTTTATCAAACAACTTCCTACACACTGTTATGAACTGAGGCAGCTCGGGAACATTGTCTCTCAACTGTGTTATAGAGTGTAGTACTACATTTCAGTGAAGTGTAACGCCTTCCAAAGCTGCCGAACGTGTTTCTTTCACTATTTCAATGGTATTCTGCCTTGTATAACACACATTTACCACTCTAGTCTCTTTTAAGTAAACAATACAGGATTCATACAGTGTTTCCTGTGATCTTAACTCGAATTAAGGATTTCCCGGATCTTAGCTACCTTTTCTACACTAAGAACTGACTTGGAGAATCTCTTTGAGCTGTTCTAAACCAGTTCTCATCTGTTTACAGTCATTTTCTCTGAATTATCCATGTTTTCATGTAGTTTCCTATATTCTCCCTTCTGGTCCAAGTATAAGCGTGTCCAACTTTATCAAACAACTTCCTACACACTTTTATAAACAGAGGCAGCTCGGGAACATTGTCTCTCAACTGTGTTACAGAGTGTAGTACTACATTTCAGTGAAGTGTAAGGCTTTCCAAAGCTGCCGAATGTGTTTCTTTCTCTATTTCAATGGTATTCTGCCTTGTATAACACACATTTACCACTCTAGTTTCTTTTAAGTAAAGAATACAGGATTCATAGTGTTTCATGTGATCTTAACTCGAATTAAGGATAAACCAGATCTTATCTACCTTTTCTACACTATGAACTGACTTGGAGAATCTCTTTGAGCTGTTCTCAACCAGTTGTCATCAGTTTACAGTCATTTTCTCTGAATTATCCATGTTTTCATGTAGTTTCCTATATTCTTCCTTCTGGTCCAAGTATAAGCTTTGCCCACTTTATCAAACAACTTCCTACACACTGTTATGAACTGAGGCAGCTCGCGAACATTGTCTCTCAACTGTGTTATAGAGTGCAGTACTACATTTCAGTGAAGTGTAACGCCTTCCAAAGCTGCCGAACGTGTTTCTTTCACTATTTCAATGGTATTCTATCTTGTATAACACACATTTACCTCTCTAGTCTCTTTTAAGTAAACAATACAGGATTCATACAGTGTTTCATGTGATCTTAACTCGAATTAAGGATTTCCAAGATCTTAGCTACCTTTTCTACACTAAGAACTGACTTGGAGAATCTCTTTGAGCTCTTCTAAACCAGTTCTCATCTGTTTACAGTCATTTTCTCTGAATTATCCATGTTTTCATGTAGTTTCCTATATTCTTCCTTCTGGTCCAAGTATAAGCGTTGCCCACTTTATCAAACAACTTTCTACACACTGTTATGAACAGAGGCAGCTCGGGAACATTGTCTCTCAACTGTGTTACAGAGTGTAGTACTACATTTCAGTTAAGTGTAAGGCTTTGCAAAGCTGCCGAATGTGTTTCTTTCTCTATTTCAATGGTATTCTGCCTTGTATAACACACATTTACCACTCCAGTCTCTTTTAAGTAAAGAATACAGGATTCATACAGTGTTTCATGTTTTCTTAACTCGAATTAAGGATTACCCGGATCTTATCTACCTTTTCTACACTATGAACTGACTTGGAGAATATCTTTGAGCTGTACTAAACCAGTTCTCATCTGTTTACAGTCATTTTCTCTGAATTATCCATGTTTTCATGTAGTTTCCTATATTCTTCCTTCTGGTCCAAGTATAAGCTTTGCCCACTTTATCAAACAACTTCCTACACACTGTTATGAACTGAGGCAGCACGGGAACATTGTCTCTCAACTGTGTTATAGAGTGTAGTACTACATTTCAGTGAAGTGTAACGCCTTCCAAAGCTGCCGAACGTGTTTCTTTCACTATTTCAATGGTATTCTGCCTTGTATAACACACATTTACCACTCAAGTCTCTTTTAAGTAAACAATACAGGATTCATAGTGTTTCATGTGATCTTAACTCGAATTAAGGATTACCCAGATCTTATTTACCTTTTCTACACTATGAACTGACATGGAGAATCTCTTTGAGCTGTTCTAAACCAGTTTTCATCTGTTTACAGTCATTTTCTCTGAATTATCCATGTTTTCATGTAGTTTCCTGTATTCTTCCTTCTGGTCCAAGTATAAGCGTGGCCAACTTTATCAAACAACTTCCTACACACTGTTATAAACAGAGGCAGCTCGGGAACATTGTCTCTCAACTGTGTTACAGAGTGTAGTACTACATTTCAGTGAAGTGTAAGGCTTTCCAAAGCTGCCGAATGTGTTTCTTTCTCTATTTCAATGGTATTTTGCCTTGTATAACACACATTTACCACTCTAGTCTCTTTTAAGTAAAGAATACAGGATTCATACAGTGTTTCATGTGATCTTAACTCGAATTAAGGATTACCCAGATCTTATCTACTTTTTCGACACTATGAACTGACTTGGAGAATCTCTTTGAGCTGTTCTCAACCAGTTGTCATCTGTTTACAGTCATTTTCTCTGAATTATCCATGTTTTCATGTAGTTTCCTATATTCTTCCTTCTGGTCCAAGTATAAGCGTTGCCCACTTTATCAAACAACTTTCTACACACTGTTATGAATAGAGGCAGCTCGGGAACATTGTCTCTCAACTGTGTTACAGAGTGTAGTACTACATTTCAGTGAAGTGTAAGGCTTTCCAAAGCTGCCGAATGTGTTTCTTTCTCTATTTCAATGGTATTCTGCCTTGTATAACACACATTTAACACTCTAGGCTCTTTTAAGTAAAGAATACAGGATTCATACAGTGTTTCATGTGATCTTAACTCGAATTAAGGATTACCCAGATCTTATCTACCTTTTCTACACTATGAACTGACTTGGAGAATCTCTTTGAGCTGTTCTCAACCAGTTGTCATTTGTTTACAGTCATTTTCTCTGAATTATCCATGTTTTCATGTAGTTTCCTATATTCTTCCTTCTGGTCCAAGTATAAGCTTTGCCCACTTTATCAAACAACTTCCTACACACTGTTATGAACTGAGGCAGCTCGGGAACATTGTCTCTCAACTGTGTTATACAGTGTAGTACTACATTTCAGTGAAGTGTAACGCCTTCCAAAGCTGCCGAACGTGTTTCTTTCACTATTTCAATGGTATTCTGCCTTGTATAACACACATTTACCACTCTAGTCTCTTTTAAGTAAACAATACAGGATTCATACAGTGTTTCCTGTGATCTTAACTCGAATTAAGGATTTCCCGGATCTTAGCTACCTTTTCTACACTAAGAACTGACTTGGAGAATCTCTTTGAGCTGTTCTAAACCAGTTCTCATCTGTTTACAGTCATTTTCTCTGAATTATCCATGTTTTCATGTAGTTTCCTATATTCTCCCTTCTGGTCCAAGTATAAGCGTGTCCAACTTTATCAAACAACTTCCTACACACTTTTATAAACAGAGGCAGCTCGGGAACATTGTCTCTCAACTGTGTTACAGAGTGTAGTACTACATTTCAGTGAAGTGTAAGGCTTTCCAAAGCTGCCGAATGTGTTTCTTTCTCTATTTCAATGGTATTCTGCCTTGTATAACACACATTTACCACTCTAGTTTCTTTTAAGTAAAGAATACAGGATTCATAGTGTTTCATGTGATCTTAACTCGAATTAAGAATTACCCAGATCTTATCTACCTTTTCTACACTATGAACTGACTTGGAGAATCTCTTTGAGCTGTTCTCAACCAGTTCTCATCTGTTTACAGTCATTTTCTCTGAATTATCCATGTTTTCATGTAGTTTTCTATATTCTTCCTTCTGGTCCAAGTATAAGCTTTGCACACTTTATCAAACAACTTCCTACACACTGTTATGAACTGAGGCAGCTTGCGAACATTGTCTCTCAACTGTGTTATAGAGTGTAGTACTACATTTCAGTGAAGTGTAACGCCTTCCAAAGCTGCCGAACGTGTTTCTTTCACTATTTCAATGGTATTCTGCCTTGTATAACACACATTTACCACTCTAGTCTCTTTTAAGTAAACAATACAGGATTCATAAAGTGTTTCCTGTGATCTTAACTCGAATTAAGGATTTCCCGGATCTTAGCTACCTTTTCTACACTAAGAACTGACTTGGAGAATCTCTTTGAGCTGTTCTAAACCAGTTCTCATCTGCTTACAGTCATTTTCTCTGAATTATCCATGTTTTCATGTAGTTTCCTATATTCTTCCTTCTGGTCCAAGTATAAGCGTTGCCCACTTTATGAAACAACTTCCTACACACTGTTATAAACAGAGGCAGCTCGGGAACATTGTCTCTCAACTGTGTTACAGAGTGTAGTACTACATTTCAGTGAAGTGTAAGGCTTTCCAAAGCTGCCGAATGTGTTTCTTTCTCTATTTCAATGGTATTCTGCCTTGTATAACACACATTTACCACTCTACTCTCTTTTAAGTAAAGAATACAGGATTCATACAGTGTTTCATGTGATCTTAACTCGAATTAAGGATTACCCAGATCTTATCTACCTTTTTGACACTATGAACTGACTTGTAGAATCTCTTTTAGCTGTTCTAAACCAGTTCTCATCTGTTTACAGTCATTTTCTCTGAATTATCCATGTTTTCATGTAGTTTCCTATATTCTTCCTTCTGTTCCAAGTATAAGCTTTGCCCACTTTATCAAACAACTTCCTACACACTGTTATAAACAGAGGCAGCTCGGGAACATTGTCTCTCAACTGTGTTACAGAGTGTAGTACTACATTTCAGTGAAGTGTAAGGCTTTCCAAAGCTGCCGAATGTGTTTCTTTCTCTATTTCAATGGTATTCTGCTTTGTATAACACACATTTACCACTCTAGTTTCTTTTAAGTAAAGAATACAGGATTCATAGTGTTTCATGTGATCTTAACTCGAATTAAGGATTACCCAGATCTTATCTACCTTTTCTACACTATGGACTGACTTGGAGAATCTCTTTGAGCTGTTCTAAACCAGTTCTCATCTGTTTACAGTCATTTTCTTTGAATTATTCATGTTTTCATGTAGTTTCCTATATTCTTCCTTCTGGTCCAAGTATAAGCTTTTCCCACTTTATCAAACAACTTCCTACACACTGTTATGAACTGAGGCAGCTCGGGAACATTGTCTCTCAACTGTGTTATAGAGTGTAGTACTACATTTCAGTGAAGTGTAACGCCTTCCAAAGCTGCCGAACGTGTTTCTTTCACTATTTCAATGGTATTCTGCCTTGTATAACACACATTTACCACTCTAGTCTCTTTTAAGTAAACAATACAGGATTCATACAGTGTTTCATGTGATCTTAACTCGAATTAAGGATTTCCCGGATCTTAGCTACCCTTTCTACACTAAGAACTGACTTGGAGAATCTCTTTGAGCTGTTCTAAACCAGTTCTCATCTGTTTACAGTCATTTTCTCTGAATTATCCATGTTTTCATGTAGTTTCCTATATTCTTCCTTCTGGTCCAAGTATAAGCTTTGCCCACTTTATCAAACAACTTCCTACACACTGTTATGAACTGAGGCAGCTCGGGAACATTGTCTCTCAACTGTGTTATAGAGTGTAGTACTACATTTCAGTGAAGTGTAAGGCCTTCCAAAGCTGCCGAACGTGTTTCTTTCACTATTTCAATGGTATTCTGCCTTGTATAACACACATTTACCACTCTAGTCTCTTTTAAGTAAACAATACAGGATTCATACAGTGTTTCCTGTGATCTTAACTCGAATTAAGGATTTCCCGGATCTTAGCTACCTTTTCTACACTAAGAACTGACTTGGAGAATCTCTTTGAGCTGTTCTAAACCAGTTCTCATCTGTTTACAGTCATTTTCTCTGAATTATCCATGTTTTCATGTAGTTTCCTATATTCTCCCTTCTGGTCCAAGTATAAGCGTGTCCAACTTTATCAAACAACTTCCTACACACTTTTATAAACAGAGGCAGCTCGGGAACATTGTCTCTCAACTGTGTTACAGAGTGTAGTACTACATTTCAGTGAAGTGTAAGGCTTTCCAAAGCTGCCGAATGTGTTTCTTTCTCTATTTCAATGGTATTCTGCCTTGTATAACACACATTTACCACTCTAGTTTCTTTTAAGTAAAGAATACAGGATTCATAGTGTTTCATGTGATCTTAACTCGAATTAAGAATTACCCAGATCTTATCTACCTTTTCTACACTATGAACTGACTTGGAGAATCTCTTTGAGCTGTTCTCAACCAGTTCTCATCTGTTTACAGTCATTTTCTCTGAATTATCCATGTTTTCATGTAGTTTTCTATATTCTTCCTTCTGGTCCAAGTATAAGCTTTGCACACTTTATCAAACAACTTCCTACACACTGTTATGAACTGAGGCAGCTTGGGAACATTGTCTCTCAACTGTGTTATAGAGTGTAGTACTACATTTCAGTGAAGTGTAACGCCTTCCAAAGCTGCCGAACGTGTTTCTTTCACTATTTCAATGGTATTCTGCCTTGTATAACACACATTTACCACTCTAGTCTCTTTTAAGTAAACAATACAGGATTCATAAAGTGTTTCCTGTGATCTTAACTCGAATTAAGGATTTCCCGGATCTTAGCTACCTTTTCTACACTAAGAACTGACTTGGAGAATCTCTTTGAGCTGTTCTAAACCAGTTCTCATCTGCTTACAGTCATTTTCTCTGAATTATCCATGTTTTCATGTAGTTTCCTATATTCTTCCTTCTGGTCCAAGTATAAGCGTTGCCCACTTTATCAAACAACTTCCTACACACTGTGATAAACAGAGGCAGCTCGGGAACATTGTCTCTCAACTGTGTTACAGAGTGTAGTACTACATTTCAGTGAAGTGTAAGGCTTTCCAAAGCTGCCGAATGTGTTTCTTTCTCTATTTCAATGGTATTCTGCCTTGTATAACACACATTTACCACTCTACTCTCTTTTAAGTAAAGAATACAGGATTCATACAGTGTTTCATGTGATCTTAACTCGAATTAAGGATTACCCAGATCTTATCTACCTTTTTGACACTATGAACTGACTTGTAGAATCTCTTTTAGCTGTTCTAAACCAGTTCTCATCTGTTTACAGTCATTTTCTCTGAATTATCCATGTTTTCATGTAGTTTCCTATATTCTTCCTTCTGTTCCAAGTATAAGCTTTGCCCACTTTATCAAACAACTTCCTACACACTGTTATAAACAGAGGCAGCTCGGGAACATTGTCTCTCAACTGTGTTACAGAGTGTAGTACTACATTTCAGTGAAGTGTAAGGCTTTCCAAAGCTGCCGAATGTTTTTCTTTCTCTATTTCAATGGTATTCTGCTTTGTATAACACACATTTACCACTCTAGTTTCTTTTAAGTAAAGAATACAGGATTCATAGTGTTTCATGTGATCTTAACTCGAATTAAGGATTACCCAGATCTTATCTACCTTTTCTACACTATGGACTGACTTGGAGAATCTCTTTGAGCTGTTCTAAACTAGTTCTCATCTGTTTACAGTCATTTTCTTTGAATTATTCATGTTTTCATGTAGTTTCCTATATTCTTCCTTCTGGTCCAAGTATAAGCTTTTCCCACTTTATCAAACAACTTCCTACACACTGTTATGAACTGAGGCAGCTCGGGAACATTGTCTCTCAACTGTGTTATAGAGTGTAGTACTACATTTCAGTGAAGTGTAACGCCTTCCAAAGCTGCCGAACGTGTTTCTTTCACTATTTCAATGGTATTCTGCCTTGTATAACACACATTTACCTCTCTAGTCTCTTTTAAGTAAACAATACAGGATTCATACAGTGTTTCATGTGATCTTAACTCGAATTAAGGATTTCCCGGATCTTAGCTACCCTTTCTACACTAAGAACTGACTTGGAGAATCTCTTTGAGCTGTTCTAAACCAGTTCTCATCTGTTTACAGTCATTTTCTCTGAATTATCCATGTTTTCATGTAGTTTCCTATATTCTTCCTTCTGGTCCAAGTATAAGCTTTGCCCACTTTATCAAACAACTTCCTACACACTGTTATGAACTGAGGCAGCTCGCGAACATTGTCTCTCAACTGTGTTATAGAGTGTAGTACTACATTTCAGTGAAGTGTAACGCCTTCCAAAGCTGCCGAACGTGTTTCTTTCACTATTTCAATGGTATTCTGCCTTGTATAACACACATTTACCACTCTAGTCTCTTTTAACTAAACAATACAGGATTCATACAGTGTTTCATGTGATCTTAACTCGAATTAAGGATTACCCAGATCTTATCTACCTTTTCGACACTATGAACTGACTTGTAGAATCTCTTTGAGCTGTTCTAAACCAGTTCTCATCTGTTTACAGTCATTTTCTCTGAATTATCCATGTTTTCATGTAGTTTCCTATATTCTTCCTTCTGGTCCAAGTATAAGCGTTGCCCACTTTATCAAACAACTTCCTACACACTGTTATGAACAGCGGCAGCTCGGGAACATTGTCTCTCAACTGTGTTACAGAGTGTAGTACTACATTTCAGTGAAGTGTAAGGCTTTCCAAAGCTGCCGAATGTGTTTCTTTCTCTATTTCAATGGTATTCTGCCTTGTATAACACACATTTACCACTCTACTCTCTTTTAAGTAAAGAATA
Organism: Pipistrellus hanaki; assembly: GCF_964339955.1. Taxonomy (NCBI): domain Eukaryota; kingdom Metazoa; phylum Chordata; class Mammalia; order Chiroptera; family Vespertilionidae; genus Pipistrellus; species Pipistrellus hanaki. Next base: position 42,560 of record NW_028182236.1, on the reverse strand, counting down.
CAGGATTCATACAGTGTTTCATGTGATCTTAACTCGAATTAAGGATTACCCAGATCTTATCTACCTTTTTGACACTATGAACTGACTTGTAGAATCTCTTTTAGCTGTTCTAAACCAGTTCTCATCTGTTTACAGTCATTTTCTCTGAATTATCCATGTTTTCATGTAGTTTCCTATATTCTTCCTTCTGTTCCAAGTATAAGCTTTGCCCACTTTATCAAACAACTTCCTACACACTGTTATAAACAGAGGCAGCTCGGGAACATTGTCTCTCAACTGTGTTACAGAGTGTAGTACTACATTTCAGTGAAGTGTAAGGCTTTCCAAAGCTGCCGACTGTGTTTCCTTCTCTATTTCAATGGTATTCTGCTTTGTATAACACACATTTACCACTCTAGTTTCTTTTAAGTAAAGAATACAGGATTCATAGTGTTTCATGTGATCTTAACTCGAATTGAGGATTACCCAGATCTTATCTACCTTTTCTACACTATGGACTGACTTGGAGAATCTCTTTGAGCTGTTCTAAACCAGTTCTCATCTGTTTACAGTCATTTTCTTTGAATTATTCATGTTTTCATGTAGTTTCCTATATTCTTCCTTCTGGTCCAAGTATAAGCTTTTCCCACTTTATCAAACAACTTCCTACACACTGTTATGAACTGAGGCAGCTCGCGAACATTGTCTCTCAACTGTGTTATAGAGTGTAGTACTACATTTCAGTGAAGTGTAACGCCTTCCAAAGCTGCCGAACGTGTTTCTTTCACTATTTCAATGGTATTCTGCCTTGTATAACACACATTTACCACTCTAGTCTCTTTTAAGTAAACAATACAGGATTCATACAGTGTTTCATGTGATCTTAACTCGAATTAAGGATTACCCAGATCTTATCTACCTTTTCGACACTATGAACTGACTTGGAGAATCTCTTTGAGCTGTTCTCAACCAGTTCTCATCTGTTTACAGTCATTTTCTCTGAATTATCCATGTTTTCATGTAGTTTCCTATATTCTTCCTTCTGGTCCAAGTATAAGCTTTGCCCACTTTATCAAACAACTTCCCACACACTGTTATGAACTGAGGCAGCTCGGGAACATTGTCTCTCAACTGTGTTATAGAGTGTAGTACTACATTTCAGTGAAGTGTAACGCCTTCCAAAGCTGCCGAACGTGTTTCTTTCACTATTTCAATGGTATTCTGCATTGTATAACATACATTTACCATTCTAGTCTCTTTTAAGTAAACAACACAGGATTCATACAGTGTTTCCTGTGATCTTAACTCGAATTAAGGATTTCCCAGATCTTAGCTACCTTTTCTACACTAAGAACTGACTTGGAGAATCTCTTTGAGCTGTTCTAAACCAGTTCTCATCTGTTTACAGTCATTTTCTCTGAATTATCCATGTTTTCATGTAGTTTCCTATATTCTCCCTTCTGGTCCAAGTATAAGCGTGGCCAACTTTATCAAACAACTTCCTACACACTGTTATAAACAGAGGCAGCTCGGGAACATTGTCTCTCAACTGTGTTACAGAGTGTAGTACTACATTTCAGTGAAGTGTAACGCCTTCCAAAGCTGCCGAACGTGTTTCTTTCACTATTTCAATGGTATTCTGCCTTGTATAACACACATTTACCACTCTAGTCTCTTTTAAGTAAAGAATACAGGATTCATAGTGTTTCATGTGATCTTAACTCGAATTAAGGATTACCCAGATCTTAGCTACCTTTTCTACACTAAGAACTGACTTGGAGAATCTCTTTGAGCTGTTCTAAACCAGTTCTCATCTGTTTACAGTCATTTTCTCTGAATTATCCATGTTTTCATGTAGTTTTCTATATTCTTCCTTCTTTTCCAAGTATAAGCTTTGCCCACTTTATCAAACAACTTCCTACACACTGTTATGAACTGAGGCAGCTCGCGAACATTGTCTCTCAACTGTGTTATAGAGTGTAGTACTACATTTCAGTGAAGTGTAACGCCTTCCAAAGCTGCCGAACGTGTTTCTTTCACTATTTCAATGGTATTCTGCCTTGTATAACACACATTTACCACTCTAGTCTCTTTTAAGTAAACAATACAGGATTCATACAGTGTTTCCTGTGATCTTAACTCGAATTAAGGATTTCCCAGATCTTAGCTACCTTTTCTACGCTAAGAACTGACTTGGAGAATCTCTTTGAGCTCTTCTAAACCAGTTCTCATCTGTTTACAGTCATTTTCTCTGAATTATCCATGTTTTCATGTAGTTTCCTATATTCTCCCTTCTGTTCCAAGTATAAGCTTTGCCCACTTTATCAAACAACTTCCTACACACTGTTATAAACAGAGGCAGCTCGGGAACATTGTCTCTCAACTGTGTTACAGAGTGTAGTACTACATTTCAGTGAAGTGTAAGGCTTTCCAAAGCTGCCGAATGTTTTTCTTTCTCTATTTCAATGGTATTCTGCTTTGTATAACACACATTTACCACTCTAGTTTCTTTTAAGTAAAGAATACAGGATTCATAGTGTTTCATGTGATCTTAACTCGAATTAAGGATTACCCAGATCTTATCTACCTTTTCTACACTATGGACTGACTTGGAGAATCTCTTTGAGCTGTTCTAAACTAGTTCTCATCTGTTTACAGTCATTTTCTTTGAATTATTCATGTTTTCATGTAGTTTCCTATATTCTTCCTTCTGGTCCAAGTATAAGCTTTTCCCACTTTATCAAACAACTTCCTACACACTGTTATGAACTGAGGCAGCTCGGGAACATTGTCTCTCAACTGTGTTATAGAGTGTAGTACTACATTTCAGTGAAGTGTAACGCCTTCCAAAGCTGCCGAACGTGTTTCTTTCACTATTTCAATGGTATTCTGCCTTGTATAACACACATTTACCTCTCTAGTCTCTTTTAAGTAAACAATACAGGATTCATACAGTGTTTCATGTGATCTTAACTCGAATTAAGGATTTCCCGGATCTTAGCTACCCTTTCTACACTAAGAACTGACTTGGAGAATCTCTTTGAGCTGTTCTAAACCAGTTCTCATCTGTTTACAGTCATTTTCTCTGAATTATCCATGTTTTCATGTAGTTTCCTATATTCTTCCTTCTGGTCCAAGTATAAGCTTTGCCCACTTTATCAAACAACTTCCTACACACTGTTATGAACTGAGGCAGCTCGCGAACATTGTCTCTCAACTGTGTTATAGAGTGTAGTACTACATTTCAGTGAAGTGTAACGCCTTCCAAAGCTGCCGAACGTGTTTCTTTCACTATTTCAATGGTATTCTGCCTTGTATAACACACATTTACCACTCTAGTCTCTTTTAACTAAACAATACAGGATTCATACAGTGTTTCATGTGATCTTAACTCGAATTAAGGATTACCCAGATCTTATCTACCTTTTCGACACTATGAACTGACTTGTAGAATCTCTTTGAGCTGTTCTAAACCAGTTCTCATCTGTTTACAGTCATTTTCTCTGAATTATCCATGTTTTCATGTAGTTTCCTATATTCTTCCTTCTGGTCCAAGTATAAGCGTTGCCCACTTTATCAAACAACTTCCTACACACTGTTATGAACAGCGGCAGCTCGGGAACATTGTCTCTCAACTGTGTTACAGAGTGTAGTACTACATTTCAGTGAAGTGTAAGGCTTTCCAAAGCTGCCGAATGTGTTTCTTTCTCTATTTCAATGGTATTCTGCCTTGTATAACACACATTTACCACTCTACTCTCTTTTAAGTAAAGAATACAGGATTCATACAGTGTTTCATGTGATCTTAACTCGAATTAAGGATTACCCAGATCTTATCTACCTTTTTGACACTATGAACTGACTTGTAGAATCTCTTTTAGCTGTTCTAAACCAGTTCTCATCTGTTTACAGTCATTTTCTCTGAATTATCCATGTTTTCATGTAGTTTCCTATATTCTTCCTTCTGTTCCAAGTATAAGCTTTGCCCACTTTATCAAACAACTTCCTACACACTGTTATAAACAGAGGCAGCTCGGGAACATTGTCTCTCAACTGTGTTACAGAGTGTAGTACTACATTTCAGTGAAGTGTAAGGCTTTCCAAAGCTGCCGACTGTGTTTCCTTCTCTATTTCAATGGTATTCTGCTTTGTATAACACACATTTACCACTCTAGTTTCTTTTAAGTAAAGAATACAGGATTCATAGTGTTTCATGTGATCTTAACTCGAATTGAGGATTACCCAGATCTTATCTACCTTTTCTACACTATGGACTGACTTGGAGAATCTCTTTGAGCTGTTCTAAACCAGTTCTCATCTGTTTACAGTCATTTTCTTTGAATTATTCATGTTTTCATGTAGTTTCCTATATTCTTCCTTCTGGTCCAAGTATAAGCTTTTCCCACTTTATCAAACAACTTCCTACACACTGTTATGAACTGAGGCAGCTCGCGAACATTGTCTCTCAACTGTGTTATAGAGTGTAGTACTACATTTCAGTGAAGTGTAACGCCTTCCAAAGCTGCCGAACGTGTTTCTTTCACTATTTCAATGGTATTCTGCCTTGTATAACACACATTTACCACTCTAGTCTCTTTTAAGTAAACAATACAGGATTCATACAGTGTTTCATGTGATCTTAACTCGAATTAAGGATTACCCAGATCTTATCTACCTTTTCGACACTATGAACTGACTTGGAGAATCTCTTTGAGCTGTTCTCAACCAGTTCTCATCTGTTTACAGTCATTTTCTCTGAATTATCCATGTTTTCATGTAGTTTCCTATATTCTTCCTTCTGGTCCAAGTATAAGCTTTGCCCACTTTATCAAACAACTTCCCACACACTGTTATGAACTGAGGCAGCTCGGGAACATTGTCTCTCAACTGTGTTATAGAGTGTAGTACTACATTTCAGTGAAGTGTAACGCCTTCCAAAGCTGCCGAACGTGTTTCTTTCACTATTTCAATGGTATTCTGCATTGTATAACATACATTTACCATTCTAGTCTCTTTTAAGTAAACAACACAGGATTCATACAGTGTTTCCTGTGATCTTAACTCGAATTAAGGATTTCCCAGATCTTAGCTACCTTTTCTACACTAAGAACTGACTTGGAGAATCTCTTTGAGCTGTTCTAAACCAGTTCTCATCTGTTTACAGTCATTTTCTCTGAATTATCCATGTTTTCATGTAGTTTCCTATATTCTCCCTTCTGGTCCAAGTATAAGCGTGGCCAACTTTATCAAACAACTTCCTACACACTGTTATAAACAGAGGCAGCTCGGGAACATTGTCTCTCAACTGTGTTACAGAGTGTAGTACTACATTTCAGTGAAGTGTAACGCCTTCCAAAGCTGCCGAACGTGTTTCTTTCACTATTTCAATGGTATTCTGCCTTGTATAACACACATTTACCACTCTAGTCTCTTTTAAGTAAAGAATACAGGATTCATAGTGTTTCATGTGATCTTAACTCGAATTAAGGATTACCCAGATCTTAGCTACCTTTTCTACACTAAGAACTGACTTGGAGAATCTCTTTGAGCTGTTCTAAACCAGTTCTCATCTGTTTACAGTCATTTTCTCTGAATTATCCATGTTTTCATGTAGTTTTCTATATTCTTCCTTCTTTTCCAAGTATAAGCTTTGCCCACTTTATCAAACAACTTCCTACACACTGTTATGAACTGAGGCAGCTCGCGAACATTGTCTCTCAACTGTGTTATAGAGTGTAGTACTACATTTCAGTGAAGTGTAACGCCTTCCAAAGCTGCCGAACGTGTTTCTTTCACTATTTCAATGGTATTCTGCCTTGTATAACACACATTTACCACTCTAGTCTCTTTTAAGTAAACAATACAGGATTCATACAGTGTTTCCTGTGATCTTAACTCGAATTAAGGATTTCCCAGATCTTAGCTACCTTTTCTACGCTAAGAACTGACTTGGAGAATCTCTTTGAGCTCTTCTAAACCAGTTCTCATCTGTTTACAGTCATTTTCTCTGAATTATCCATGTTTTCATGTAGTTTCCTATATTCTCCCTTCTGGTCCAAGTATAAGCGTGGCCAACTTTATCAAACAACTTCCTACACACTTTTATAAACAGAGGCAGCTCGGGAACATTGTCTCTCAACTGTGTTACAGAGTGTAGTACTACATTTCAGTGAAGTGTAAGGCTTTCCAAAGCTGCCGAATGTGTTTCTTTCTCTATTTCAATGGTATTCTGCCTTGTATAACACACATTTACCACTCTAGTTTCTTTTAAGTAAAGAATACAGGATTCATAGTGTTTCATGTGATCTTAACTCGAATTAAGAATTACCCAGATCTTATCTACCTTTTTGACACTATGAACTGACTTGTAGAATCTCTTTTAGCTGTTCTAAACCAGTTCTCATCTGTTTACAGTCATTTTCTCTGAATTATCCATGTTTTCATGTAGTTTCCTATATTCTTCCTTCTGTTCCAAGTATAAGCTTTGCCCACTTTATCAAACAACTTCCTACACACTGTTATAAACAGAGGCAGCTCGGGAACATTGTCTCTCAACTGTGTTACAGAGTGTAGTACTACATTTCAGTGAAGTGTAAGGCTTTCCAAAGCTGCCGAATGTGTTTCTTTCTCTATTTCAATGGTATTCTGCTTTGTATAACACACATTTACCACTCTAGTTTCTTTTAAGTAAAGAATACAGGATTCATAGTGTTTCATGTGATCTTAACTCGAATTGAGGATTACCCAGATCTTATCTACCTTTTCTACACTATGGACTGACTTGGAGAATCTCTTTGAGCTGTTCTAAACCAGTTCTCATCTGTTTACAGTCATTTTCTTTGAATTATTCATGTTTTCATGTAGTTTCCTATATTCTTCCTTCTGGTCCAAGTATAAGCTTTTCCCACTTTATCAAACAACTTCCTACACACTGTTATGAACTGAGGCAGCTCGCGAACATTGTCTCTCAACTGTGTTATAGAGTGTAGTACTACATTTCAGTGAAGTGTAACGCCTTCCAAAGCTGCCGAACGTGTTTCTTTCACTATTTCAATGGTATTCTGCCTTGTATAACACACATTTACCACTCTAGTCTCTTTTAAGTAAACAATACAGGATTCATACAGTGTTTCATGTGATCTTAACTCGAATTAAGGATTACCCAGATCTTATCTACCTTTTCGACACTATGAACTGACTTGGAGAATCTCTTTGAGCTGTTCTAAACCAGTTCTCATCTGTTTACAGTCATTTTCTCTGAATTATCCATGTTTTCATGTAGTTTCCTATATTCTTCCTTCTGGTCCAAGTATAAGCTTTGCCCACTTTATCAAACAACTTCCCGCACACTGTTATGAACTGAGGCAGCTCGGGAACATTGTCTCTCAACTGTGTTACAGAGTGTAGTACTACATTTCAGTGAAGTGTAAGGCTTTCCAAAGCTGCCGAATGTGTTTCTTTCTCTATTTCAATGGTATTCTGCCTTGTATAACACACATTTACCACTCTAGTTTCTTTTAAGTAAAGAATACAGGATTCCTAGTGTTTCATGTGATCTTAACTCGAATTAAGAATTACCCAGATCTTATCTACCTTTTCTACACTATGAACTGACTTGGAGAATCTCTTTGAGCTGTTCTCAACCAGTTCTCATCTGTTTACAGTCATTTTCTCTGAATTATCCATGTTTTCATGTAGTTTCCTATATTCTTCCTTCTGGTCCAAGTATAAGCTTTGCCCACTTTATCAAACAACTTCCCACACACTGTTATGAACTGAGGCAGCTCGGGAACATTGTCTCTCAACTGTGTTATAGAGTGTAGTACTACATTTTAGTGAAGTGTAACGCCTTCCAAAGCTGCCGAACGTGTTTCTTTCACTATTTCAATGGTATTCTGCCTTGTATAACATACATTTACCATTCTAGTCTCTTTTAAGTAAACAATACAGGATTCATACAGTGTTTCATGTGATCTTAACTCGAATTAAGGATTTCCCAGATCTTAGCTACCTTTTCTACACTAAGAACTGACTTGGAGAATCTCTTTGAGCTGTTCTAAACCAGTTCTCATCTGTTTACAGTCATTTTCTCTGAATTATCCATGTTTTCATGTAGTTTCCTATATTCTCCCTTCTGGTCCAAGTATAAGCGTGGCCAACTTTATCAAACAACTTCCTACACACTGTTATAAACAGAGGCAGCTCGGGAACATTGTCTCTCAACTGTGTTACAGAGTGTAGTACTACATTTCAGTGAAGTGTAACGCCTTCCAAAGCTGCCGAACGTGTTTCTTTCACTATTTCAATGGTATTCTGCCTTGTATAACACACATTTACCACTCTAGTCTCTTTTAAGTAAAGAATACAGGATTCATAGTGTTTCATGTGATCTTAACTCGAATTAAGGATTACCCAGATCTTAGCTACCTTTTCTACACTAAGAACTGACTTGGAGAATCTCTTTGAGCTGTTCTAAACCAGTTCTCATCTGTTTACAGTCATTTTCTCTGAATTATCCATGTTTTCATGTAGTTTTCTATATTCTTCCTTCTTTTCCAAGTATAAGCTTTGCCCACTTTATCAAACAACTTCCTACACACTGTTATGAACTGAGGCAGCTCGCGAACATTGTCTCTCAACTGTGTTATAGAGTGTAGTACTACATTTCAGTGAAGTGTAACGCCTTCCAAAGCTGCCGAACGTGTTTCTTTCACTATTTCAATGGTATTCTGCCTTGTATAACACACATTTACCACTCTAGTCTCTTTTAAGTAAACAATACAGGATTCATACAGTGTTTCCTGTGATCTTAACTCGAATTAAGGATTTCCCAGATCTTAGCTACCTTTTCTACGCTAAGAACTGACTTGGAGAATCTCTTTGAGCTCTTCTAAACCAGTTCTCATCTGTTTACAGTCATTTTCTCTGAATTATCCATGTTTTCATGTAGTTTCCTATATTCTTCCTTCTGGTCCAAGTATAAGCGTTGCCCACTTTATCAAACAACTTCCTACACACTGTGATGAACTGAGGCAGCTCGGGAACATTGTCTCTCAACTGTGTTATAGAGTGTAGTACTACATTTCAGTGAAGTGTAACGCCTTCCAAAGCTGCCGAACGTGTTTCTTTCACTATTTCAATGGTATTCTGCCTTGTATAACACACATTTACCACTCTAGTCTCTTTTAAGTAAAGAATACAGGATTCATAGTGTTTCATGTGATCTTAACTCGAATTAAGGATTACCCAGATCTTAGCTACCTTTTCTACACTAAGAACTGACTTGGAGAATCTCTTTGAGCTGTTCTAAACCAGTTCTCATCTGTTTACAGTCATTTTCTCTGAATTATCCAGGTTTTCATGTAGTTTCCTATATTCTCCCTTCTGGTCCAAGTATAAGCGTGGCCAACTTTATCAAACAACTTCCTACACACTTTTATAAACAGAGGCAGCTCGGGAACATTGTCTCTCAACTGTGTTACAGAGTGTAGTACTACATTTCAGTGAAGTGTAAGGCTTTCCAAAGCTGCCGAATGTGTTTCTTTCTCTATTTCAATGGTATTCTGCCTTGTATAACACACATTTACCACTCTAGTCTCTTTTAAGTAAACAATACAGGATTCATACAGTGTTTCCTGTGATCTTAACTCGAATTAAGGATTTCCCGGATCTTAGCTACCTTTTCTACACTAAGAACTGACTTGGAGAATCTCTTTGAGCTGTTCTAAACCAGTTCTCATCTGCTTACAGTCATTTTCTCTGAATTATCCATGTTTTCATGTAGTTTCCTATATTCTTCCTTCTGGTCCAAGTATAAGCGTTGCCCACTTTATCAAACAACTTCCTACACACTGTTATGAACAGAGGCAGCTCGGGAACATTGTCTCTCAACTGTGTTACAGAGTGTAGTACTACATTTCAGTGAAGTGTAAGGCTTTCCAAAGCTGCCGAATGTGTTTCTTTCTCTATTTCAATGGTATTCTGCCTTGTATAACACACATTTACCACTCTACTCTCTTTTAAGTAAAGAATACAGGATTCATACAGTGTTTCATGTGATCTTAACTCGAATTAAGGATTACCCAGATCTTATCTACCTTTTTGACACTATGAACTGACTTGTAGAATCTCTTTTAGCTGTTCTAAACCAGTTCTCATCTGTTTACAGTCATTTTCTCTGAATTATCCATGTTTTCATGAAGTTTCCTATATTCTTCCTTCTGGTCCAAGTATAAGCGTGGCCAACTTTATCAAACAACTTCCTACACATTGTTATGAACAGAGGCAGCTCGGGAACATTGTCTCTCAACTGTGTTACAGAGTGTAGTACTACATTTCAGTGAAGTGTAAGGCTTTCCAAAGCTGCCGAATGTGTTTCTTTCTCTATTTCAATGGTATTCTGCCTTGTATAACACACATTTACCACTCTAGTCTCTTTTAAGTAAAGAATACAGGATTCATACAGTGTTTCATGTGATCTTAACTCCAATTAAGGATTACCCAGATCTTATCTACCTTTTCGACACTATGAACTGACTTGGAGAATCTCTTTGAGCTGTTCTAAACCAGTTCTCATCTGTTTACAGTCATTTTCTCTGAATTATCCATGTTTTCATGTAGTTTCCTATATTCTTCCTTCTGGTCCAAGTATAAGCTTTGCCCACTTTATCAAACAACTTCCTACACACTGTTATGAATTGAGGCAGCTCGCGAACATTGTCTCTCAACTGTGTTATAGAGTGTAGTACTATATTTCAGTGAAGTGTAACGCCTTTCAAAGCTGCCGAACGTGTTTCTTTCTCTATTTCAATGGTATTCTGCCTTGTATAACACACATTTACCACTCTAGTCTCTTTTAAGTAAACAATACAGGATTCATACAGTGTTTCATGTGATCTTAACTCGAATTAAGGATTACCCAGATCTTATCTACCTTTTCTACACTATGAACTGACTTGGAGAATCTCTTTGAGCTGTTCTAAACCAGTTCTCATCTGTTTACAGTCATTTTCTCTGAATTATCCATGTTTTCATGTAGTTTCCTATATTCTTCCTTCTTTTCCAAGTATAAGCTTTGCCCACTTTATCAAACAACTTCCTACACACTGTTATGAACTGAGGCAGCTCGCGAACATTGTCTCTCAACTGTGTTATAGAGTGTAGTACTACATTTCAGTGAAGTGTAACGCCTTCCAAAGCTGCCGAACGTGTTTCTTTCACTATTTCAATGGTATTCTGCCTTGTATAACACACATTTACCACTCTAGTCTCTTTTAAGTAAACAATACAGGATTCATACCGTGTTTCCTGTGATCTTAACTCGAATTAAGGATTTCCCAGATCTTAGCTACCTTTTCTACGCTAAGAACTGACTTGGAGAATCTCTTTGAGCTCTTCTAAACCAGTTCTCATCTGTTTACAGTCATTTTCTCTGAATTATCCATGTTTTCATGTAGTTTCCTATATTCTTCCTTCTGGTCCAAGTATAAGCGTTGCCCACTTTATCAAACAACTTCCTACACACTGTTATGAACTGAGGCAGCTCGCGAACATTGTCTCTCAACTGTGTTATAGAGTGTAGTACTACATTTCAGTGAAGTGTAACGCCTTCCAAAGCTGCCGAACGTGTTTCTTTCACTATTTCAATGGTATTCTGCCTTGTATAACACACATTTACCACTCTAGTCTCTTTTAAGTAAAGAATACAGGATTCATAGTGTTTCATGTGATCTTAACTCGAATTAAGGATTACCCAGATCTTATCTACCTTTTCTACACTATGAACTGACTTGGAGAATCTCTTTGAGCTGTTCTAAACCAGTTCTCATCTGTTTACAGTCATTTTCTCTGAATTATCCATGTTTTCATGTAGTTTCCTATATTCTTCCTTCTGGTCCAAGTATAAGCTTTGCCCACTTTATCAAACAACTTCCTACACACTGTTATGAACTGAGGCAGCTCGGGAACATTGTCTCTCAACTGTGTTATAGAGTGTAGTACTACATTTCAGTGAAGTGTAACGCCTTCCAAAGCTGCCGAACGTGTTTCTTTCACTATTTCAATGGTATTCTGCCTTGTATAACACACATTTACCACTCTAGTCTCTTTTAAGTAAAGAATACAGGATTCATACAGTGTTTCCTGTGATCTTAACTCGAATTAAGGATTTCCCAGATCTTAGCTACCTTTTCTACGCTAAGAACTGACTTGGAGAATCTCTTTGAGCTCTTCTAAACCAGTTCTCATCTGTTTACAGTCATTTTCTCTGAATTATCCATGTTTTCATGTAGTTTCCTATATTCTCCCTTCTGGTCCAAGTATAAGCGTGGCCAACTTTATCAAACAACTTCCTACACACTGTTATAAACAGAGGCAGCTCGGGAACATTGTCTCTCAACTGTGTTACAGAGTGTAGTACTACATTTCAGTGAAGTGTAAGGCTTTCCAAAGCTGCCGAATGTGTTTCTTTCTCTATTTCAATGGTATTCTGCCTTGTATAACACACATTTACCACTCTAGTTTCTTTTAAGTAAAGAATACAGGATTCATAGTGTTTCATGTGATCTTAACTCGAATTAAGAATTACCCAGATCTTATCTACCTTTTCTACACTATGAACTGACTTGGAGAATCTCTTTGAGCTGTTCTCAACCAGTTCTCATCTGTTTACAGTCATTTTCTCTGAATTATCCATGTTTTCATGTAGTTTTCTATATTCTTCCTTCTGTTCCAAGTATAAGCTTTGCCCACTTTATCAAACAATTTCCTACACACTGTTATGAACTGAGGCAGCTCGCGAACATTGTCTCTCAACTGTGTTATAGAGTGTAGTACTACATTTCAGTGAAGTGTAACGCCTTCCAAAGCTGCCGAACGTGTTTCTTTCACTATTTCAATGGTATTCTGCCTTGTATAATACACATTTACCACTCTAGTCTCTTTTAAGTAAACAATACAGGATTCATACACTGTTTCCTGTGATCTTAACTCGAATTAAGGATTTCCCGGATCTTAGCTACCTTTTCTACACTAAGAACTGACTTGGAGAATCTCTTTGAGCTGTTCTAAACCAGTTCTCATCTGCTTACAGTCATTTTCTCTGAATTATCCATGTTTTCATGTAGTTTCCTATATTCTTCCTTCTGGTCCAAGTATAAGCGTTGCCCACTTTATCAAACAACTTCCTACACAGTGTTATGAACAGAGGCAGCTCGGGAACATTGTCTCTCAACTGTGTTACAGAGTGTAGTACTACATTTCAGTGAAGTGTAAGGCTTTCCAAAGCTGCCGAATGTGTTTCTTTCTCTATTTCAATGGTATTCTGCCTTGTATAACACACATTTACCACTCTACTCTCTTTTAAGTAAAGAATACAGGATTCATACAGTGTTTCATGTGATCTTAACTCGAATTAAGGATTACCCAGATCTTATCTACCTTTTTGACACTATGAACTGACTTGTAGAATCTCTTTTAGCTGTTCTAAACCAGTTCTCATCTGTTTACAGTCATTTTCTCTGAATTATCCATGTTTTCATGTAGTTTCCTATATTCTTCCTTCTGTTCCAAGTATAAGCTTTGCCCACTTTATCAAACAACTTCCTACACACTGTTATAAACAGAGGCAGCTCGGGAACATTGTCTCTCAACTGTGTTACAGAGTGTAGTACTACATTTCAGTGAAGTGTAAGGCTTTCCAAAGCTGCCGAATGTGTTTCTTTCTCTATTTCAATGGTATTCTGCTTTGTATAACACGCATTTACCACTCTAGTTTCTTTTAAGTAAAGAATACAGGATTCATAGTGTTTCATGTGATCTTAACTCGAATTAAGGATTACCCAGATCTTATCTACCTTTTCTACACTATGGACTGACTTGGAGAATCTCTTTGAGCTGTTCTAAACCAGTTCTCATCTGTTTACAGTCATTTTCTTTGAATTATTCATGTTTTCATGTAGTTTCCTATATTCTTCCTTCTGGTCCAAGTATAAGCTTTTCCCACTTTATCAAACAACTTCCTACACACTGTTATGAACTGAGGCAGCTCGGGAACATTGTCTCTCAACTGTGTTATAGAGTGTAGTACTACATTTCAGTGAAGTGTAACGCCCTCCAAAGCTGCCGAACGTGTTTCTTTCACTATTTCAATGGCATTCTGCCTTGTATAACACACATTTACCACTCTAGTCTCTTTTAAGTAAACAATACAGGATTCATACAGTGTTTCATGTGATCTTAACTCGAATTAAGGATTACCCAGATCTTATCTACCTTTTCGACACTATGAACTGACTTGGAGAATCTCTTTGAGCTGTTCTAAACCAGTTCTCATCTGTTTACAGTCATTTTCTCTGAATTATCCATGTTTTCATGTAGTTTCCTATATTCTTCCTTCTGGTCCAAGTATAAGCTTTGCCCACTTTATCAAACAACTTCCTACACACTGTTATGAACTGAGGCAGCTCGCGAACATTGTCTCTCAACTGTGTTATAGAGTGTAGTACTACATTTCAGTGAAGTGTAACGCCTTTCAAAGCTGCCGAACGTGTTTCTTTCACTATTTCAATGGTATTCTGCCTTGTATAACACACATTTACCACTCTAGTCTCTTTTAAGTAAACAATACAGGATTCATACAGTGTTTCATGTGATCTTAACTCGAATTAAGGATTACCCAGATCTTATCTACCTTTTCTACACTATGAACTGACTTGGAGAATCTCTTTGAGCTGTTCTCAACCAGTTCTCATCTGTTTACAGTCATTTTCTCTGAATTATCCACGTTTTCATGTAGTTTCCTATATTCTTCCTTCTTTTCCAAGTATAAGCTTTGCCCACTTTATCAAACAACTTCCTACACACTGTTATGAACTGAGGCAGCTCGCGAACATTGTCTCTCAACTGTGTTATAGAGTGTAGTACTACATTTCAGTGAAGTGTAACGCCTTCCAAAGCTGCCGAACGTGTTTCTTTCACTATTTCAATGGTATTCTGCCTTGTATAACACACATTTACCACTCTAGTCTCTTTTAAGTAAACAATACAGGATTCATACAGTGTTTCCTGTGATCTTAACTCGAATTAAGGATTTCCCAGATCTTAGCTACCTTTTCTACGCTAAGAACTGACTTGGAGAATCTCTTTGAGCTCTTCTAAACCAGTTCTCATCTGTTTACAGTCATTTTCTCTGAATTATCCATGTTTTCATGTAGTTTCCTATATTCTTCCTTCTGGTCCAAGTATAAGCGTTGCCCACTTTATCAAACAACTTCCTACACACTGTTATGAACTGAGGCAGCTCGGGAACATTGTCTCTCAACTGTGTTATAGAGTGTAGTACTACATTTCAGTGAAGTGTAACGCCTTCCAAAGCTGCCGAACGTGTTTCTTTCACTATTTCAATGGTATTCTGCCTTGTATAACACACATTTACCACTCTAGTCTCTTTTAAGTAAACAATACAGGATTCAAACAGTGTTTCCTGTGATCTTAACTCGAATTAAGGATTTCCCGGATCTTAGCTACCTTTTCTACACTAAGAACTGACTTGGAGAATCTCTTTGAGCTGTTCTAAACCAGTTCTCATCTGCTTACAGTCATTTTCTCTGAATTATCCATGTTTTCATGTAGTTTCCTATATTCTTCCTTCTGGTCCAAGTATAAGCGTTGCCCACTTTATCAAACAACTTCCTACACACTGTTATGAACAGAGGCAGCTCGGGAACATTGTCTCTCAACTGTGTTACAGAGTGTAGTACTACATTTCAGTGAAGTGTAAGGCTTTCCAAAGCTGCCGAATGTGTTTCTTTCTCTATTTCAATGGTATTCTGCCTTGTATAACACACATTTACCACTCTACTCTCTTTTAAGTAAAGAATACAGGATTCATACAGTGTTTCATGTGATCTTAACTCGAATTAAGGATTACCCAGATCTTATCTACCTTTTCTACACTATGGACTGACTTGGAGAATCTCTTTGAGCTGTTCTAAACCAGTTCTCATCTGTTTACAGTCATTTTCTTTGAATTATTCATGTTTTCATGTAGTTTCCTATATTCTTCCTTCTGGTCCAAGTATAAGCTTTTCCCACTTTATCAAACAACTTCCTACACACTGTTATGAACTGAGGCAGCTCGGGAACATTGTCTCTCAACTGTGTTATAGAGTGTAGTACTACATTTCAGTGAAGTGTAACGCCCTCCAATGCTGCCGAACGTGTTTCTTTCACTATTTCAATGGTATTCTGCCTTGTATAACACACATTTACCACTCTAGTCTCTTTTAAGTAAACAATACAGGATTCATACAGTGTTTCATGTGATCTTAACTCGAATTAAGGATTTCCCGGATCTTAGCTACCCTTTCTACACTAAGAACTGACTTGGAGAATCTCTTTGAGCTGTTCTAAACCATTTCTCATCTGTTTACAGTCATTTTCTCTGAATTATCCATGTTTTCATGTAGTTTCCTATATTCTTCCTTCTGTTCCAAGTATAAGCTTTGCCCACTTTATCAAACAACTTCCTACACACTGTTATGAACTGAGGCAGCTCGCGAACATTGTCTCTCAACTGTGTTATAGAGTGTAGTACTACATTTCAGTGAAGTGTAACGCCTTCCAAAGCTGCCGAACGTGTTTCTTTCACTATTTCAATGGTATTCTGCCTTGTATAACACACATTTACCACTCTAGTCTCTTTTAAGTAAACAATACAGGATTCATACAGTGTTTCATGTGATCTTAACTCGAATTAAGGATTACCCAGATCTTATCTACCTTTTCGACACTTTGAACTGACTTGTAGAATCTCTTTGAGCTGTTCTAAACCAGTTCTCATCTGTTTACAGTCATTTTCTCTGAATTATCCATGTTTTCATGTAGTTTCCTATATTCTTCCTTCTGGTCCAAGTATAAGCGTGGCCAACTTTATCAAACAACTTCCTACACATTGTTATGAACAGAGACAGCTCGGGAACATTGTCTCTCAACTGTGTTACAGAGTGTAGTACTACATTTCAGTGAAGTGTAAGGCTTTCCAAAGCTGCCGAATGTGTTTCTTTCTCTATTTCAATGGTATTCTGCCTTGTATAACACACATTTACCACTCTAGTCTCTTTTATGTAAAGAATACAGGATTCATACAGTGTTTCATGTGATCTTAACTCGAATTAAGGATTTCCCAGATCTTATCTACCTTTTCGACACTTTGAACTGACTTGTAGAATCTCTTTGAGCTGTTCTAAACCAGTTCTCATCTGTTTACAGTCATTTTCTCTGAATTATCCATGTTTTCATGTAGTTTCCTATATTCTTCCTTCTGGTCCAAGTATAAGCGTGGCCAACTTTATCAAACAACTTCCTACACATTGTTATGAACAGAGACAGCTCGGGAACATTGTCTCTCAACTGTGTTACAGAGTGTAGTACTACATTTCAGTGAAGTGTAAGGCTTTCCAAAGCTGCCGAATGTGTTTCTTTCTCTATTTCAATGGTATTCTGCCTTGTATAACACACATTTACCACTCTAGTCTCTTTTATGTAAAGAATACTGGATTCATACAGTGTTTCATGTGATCTTAACTCGAATTAAGGATTACCCAGATCTTATCTACCTTTTTGGCACTATGAACTGACTTGGAGAATCTCTTTGAGCTGTTCTAAACCAGTTCTCATCTGTTTACAGTCATTTTCTCTGAATTATCCATGTTTTCATGTAGTTTCCTATATTCTTCCTTCTGGTCCAAGTATAAGCTTTGCCCACTTTATCAAACAACTTCCTACACACTGTTATGAACTCAGGCAGCTCGGGAACATTGTCTCTCAACTGTGTTATAGAGTGTAGTACTACATTTCAGTGAAGTGTAACGCCTTCCAAAGCTGCCGAACGTGTTTCTTTCACTATTTCAATGGTATTCTGCCTTGTATAACACACATTTACCACTCTAGTCTCTTTTAAGTAAAGAATACAGGATTCATACAGTGTTTCATGTGATCTTAACTCGAATTAAGGATTACCCAGATCTTATCTACCTTTTCTACACTATGAACTGACTTGGAGAATCTCTTTGAGCTGTTCTAAACCAGTTCTCATCTGTTTACAGTCATTTTCTCTGAATTATCCATGTTTTCATGTAGTTTCCTATATTCTTCCTTCTTTTCCAAGTATAAGCTTTGCCCACTTTATCAAACAACTTCCTACACACTGTTATGAACTGAGGCAGCTCGCGAACATTGTCTCTCAACTGTGTTATAGAGTGTAGTACTACATTTCAGTGAAGTGTAACGCCTTCCAAAGCTGCCGAACGTGTTTCTTTCACTATTTCAATGGTATTCTGCCTTGTATAACACACATTTACCACTCTAGTCTCTTTTAAGTAAACAATACAGGATTCATACAGTGTTTCCTGTGATCTTAACTCGAATTAAGGATTTCCCAGATCTTAGCTACCTTTTCTACGCTAAGAACTGACTTGGAGAATCTCTTTGAGCTCTTCTAAACCAGTTCTCATCTGTTTACAGTCATTTTCTCTGAATTATCCATGTTTTCATGTAGTTTCCTATATTCTTCCTTCTGGTCCAAGTATAAGCGTTGCCCACTTTATCAAACAACTTCCTACACACTGTTATGAACTGAGGCAGCTCGGGAACATTGTCTCTCAACTGTGTTATAGAGTGTAGTACTACATTTCAGTGAAGTGTAACGCCTTCCAAAGCTGCCGAACGTGTTTCTTTCACTGTTTCAATGGTATTCTGCCTTGTATAACACACATTTACCACTCTAGTCTCTTTTAAGTAAAGAATACAGGATTCATAGTGTTTCATGTGATCTTAACTCGAATTAAGGATTACCCAGATCTTATCTACCTTTTCTACACTATGAACTGACTTGGAGAATCTCTTTGAGCTGTTCTAAACCAGTTCTCATCTGTTTACAGTCATTTTCTCTGAATTATCCATGTTTTCATGTAGTTTCCTATATTCTTCCTTCTGGTCCAAGTATAAGCTTTGCCCACTTTATCAAACAACTTCCTACACACTGTTATGAACTGAGGCAGCTCGGGAACATTGTCTCTCAACTGTGTTATAGAGTGTAGTACTACATTTCAGTGAAGTGTAACGCCTTCCAAAGCTGCCGAACGTGTTTCTTTCACTATTTCAATGGTATTCTGCCTTGTATAACACACATTTACCACTCTAGTCTCTTTTAAGTAAACAATACAGGATTCATACAGTGTTTCCTGTGATCTTAACTCGAATTAAGGATTTCCCAGATCTTAGCTACCTTTTCTACGCTAAGAACTGACTTGGAGAATCTCTTTGAGCTCTTCTAAACCAGTTCTCATCTGTTTACAGTCATTTTCTCTGAATTATCCATGTTTTCATGTAGTTTCCTATATTCTCCCTTCTGGTCCAAGTATAAGCGTGGCCAACTTTATCAAACAACTTCCTACACACTGTTATAAACAGAGGCAGCTCGGGAACATTGTCTCTCAACTGTGTTACAGAGTGTAGTACTACATTTCAGTGAAGTGTAAGGCTTTCCAAAGCTGCCGAATGTGTTTCTTTCTCTATTTCAATGGTATTCTGCCTTGTATAACACACATTTACCACTCTAGTTTCTTTTAAGTAAAGAATACAGGATTCATAGTGTTTCATGTGATCTTAACTCGAATTAAGAATTACCCAGATCTTATCTACCTTTTCTACACTATGAACTGACTTGGAGAATCTCTTTGAGCTGTTCTCAACCAGTTCTCATCTGTTTACAGTCATTTTCTCTGAATTATCCATGTTTTCATGTAGTTTTCTATATTCTTCCTTCTGGTCCAAGTATAAGCTTTGCCCACTTTATCAAACAACTTCCTACACACTGTTATGAACTGAGGCAGCTCGCGAACATTGTCTCTCAACTGTGTTATAGAGTGTAGTACTACATTTCAGTGAAGTGTAACGCCTTCCAAAGCTGCCGAACGTGTTTCTTTCACTATTTCAATGGTATTCTGCCTTGTATAACACACATTTACCACTCTAGTCTCTTTTAAGTAAACAATACAGGATTCATACAGTGTTTCCTGTGATCTTAACTCGAATTAAGGATTTCCCGGATCTTAGCTAACTTTTCTACACTAAGAACTGACTTGGAGAATCTCTTTGAGCTGTTCTAAACCAGTTCTCATCTGCTTACAGTCATTTTCTCTGAATTATCCATGTTTTCATGTAGTTTCCTATATTCTTCCTTCTGGTCCAAGTATAAGCGTTGCCCACTTTATCAAACAACTTCCTACACACTGTTATGAACAGAGGCAGCTCGGGAACATTGTCTCTCAACTGTGTTACAGAGTGTAGTACTACATTTCAGTGAAGTGTAAGGCTTTCCAAAGCTGCCGAATGTGTTTCTTTCTCTATTTCAATGGTATTCTGCCTTGTATAACACACATTTACCACTCTACTCTCTTTTAAGTAAAGAATACAGGATTCATACAGTGTTTCATGTGATCTTAACTCGAATTAAGGATTACCCAGATCTTATCTACCTTTTTGACACTATGAACTGACTTGTAGAATCTCTTTTAGCTGTTCTAAACCAGTTCTCATCTGTTTACAGTCATTTTCTCTGAATTATCCATGTTTTCATGTAGTTTCCTATATTCTTCCTTCTGTTCCAAGTATAAGGTTTGCCCACTTTATCAAACAACTTCCTACACACTGTTATAAACAGAGGCAGCTCGGGAACATTGTCTCTCAACTGTGTTACAGAGTGTAGTACTACATTTCAGTGAAGTGTAAGGCTTTCCAAAGCTGCCGAATGTGTTTCTTTCTCTATTTCAATGGTATTCTGCTTTGTATAACACACATTTACCACTCTAGTTTCTTTTAAGTAAAGAATACAGGATTCATAGTGTTTCATGTGATCTTAACTCGAATTAAGGATTACCCAGATCTTATCTACCTTTTCTACACTATGGACTGACTTGGAGAATCTCTTTGAGCTGTTCTAAACCAGTTCTCATCTGTTTACAGTCATTTTCTTTGAATTATTCATGTTTTCATGTAGTTTCCTATATTCTTCCTTCTGGTCCAAGTATAAGCTTTTCCCACTTTATCAAACAACTTCCTACACACTGTTATGAACTGAGGCAGCTCGGGAACATTGTCTCTCAACTGTGTTATAGAGTGTAGTACTACATTTCAGTGAAGTGTAACGCCCTCCAAAGCTGCCGAACGTGTTTCTTTCACTATTTCAATGGTATTCTGCCTTGTATAACACACATTTACCACTCTAGTCTCTTTTAAGTAAACAATACAGGATTCATACAGTGTTTCATGTGATCTTAACTCGAATTAAGGATTTCCCGGATCTTAGCTACCCTTTCTACACTAAGAACTGACTTGGAGAATCTCTTTGAGCTGTTCTAAACCGTTTCTCATCTGTTTACAGTCATTTTCTCTGAATTATCCATGTTTTCATGTAGTTTCCTATATTCTTCCTTCTGTTCCAAGTATAAGCTTTGCCCACTTTATCAAACAACTTCCTACACACTGTTATAAACAGAGGCAGCTCGGGAACATTGTCTCTCAACTGTGTTACAGAGTGTAGTACTACATTTCAGTGAAGTGTAAGGCTTTCCAAAGCTGCCGAATGTGTTTCTTTCTCTATTTCAATGGTATTCTGCTTTGTATAACACACATTTACCACTCTAGTTTCTTTTAAGTAAAGAATACAGGATTCATAGTGTTTCATGTGATCTTAACTCGAATTAAGGATTACCCAGATCTTATCTACCTTTTCTACACTATGGACTGACTTGGAGAATCTCTTTGAGCTGTTCTAAACCAGTTCTCATCTGTTTACAGTCATTTTCTTTGAATTATTCATGTTTTCATGTAGTTTCCTATATTCTTCCTTCTGGTCCAAGTATAAGCTTTTCCCACTTTATCAAACAACTTCCTACACACTGTTATGAACTGAGGCAGCTCGGGAACATTGTCTCTCAACTGTGTTATAGAGTGTAGTACTACATTTCAGTGAAGTGTAACGCCCTCCAAAGCTGCCGAACGTGTTTCTTTCACTATTTCAATGGTATTCTGCCTTGTATAACACACATTTACCACTCTAGTCTCTTTTAAGTAAACAATACAGGATTCATACAGTGTTTCATGTGATCTTAACTCGAATTAAGGATTTCCCGGATCTTAGCTACCCTTTCTACACTAAGAACTGACTTGGAGAATCTCTTTGAGCTGTTCTAAACCATTTCTCATCTGTTTACAGTCATTTTCTCTGAATTATCCATGTTTTCATGTAGTTTCCTATATTCTTCCTTCTGGTCCAAGTATAAGCTTTGCCCACTTTATCAAACAACTTCCTACACACTGTTATGAACTGAGGCAGCTCGCGAACATTGTCTCTCAACTGTGTTATAGAGTGTAGTACTACATTTCAGTGAAGTGTAACGCCTTCCAAAGCTGCCGAACGTGTTTCTTTCACTATTTCAATGGTATTCTGCCTTGTATAACACACATTTACCACTCTAGTCTCTTTTAAGTAAACAATACAGGATTCATACAGTGTTTCATGTGATCTTAACTGGAGTTAAGGATTACCCAGATCTTATCTACCTTTTCTACACTATGAACTGACTTGGAGAATCTCTTTGAGCTGTTCTAAACCAGTTCTCATCTGTTTACAGTCATTTTCTCTGAATTATCCATGTTTTCATGTAGTTTCCTATATTCTTCCTTCTGGTGCAAGTATAAGCTTTGCCCACTTTATCAAACAACTTCCTACACACTGTTATGAACTCAGGCAGCTCGGGAACATTGTCTCTCAACTGTGTTATAGAGTGTAGTACTACATTTCAGTGAAGTGTAACGCCTTCCAAAGCTGCCGAACGTGTTTCTTTCACTATTTCAATGGTATTCTGCATTGTATAACACACATTTACCACTCTAGTCTCTTATAAGTAAACAATACAGGATTCATACAGTGTTTCCTGTGATCTTAACTCGAATTAAGGATTTCCCGGATCTTAGCTACCTTTTCTACACTAAGAACTGACTTGGAGAATCTCTTTGAGCTGTTCTAAACCAGTTCTCATCTGCTTACAGTCATTTTCTCTGAATTATCCATGTTTTCATGTAGTTTCCTATATTCTTCCTTCTGGTCCAAGTATAAGCGTTGCCCACTTTATCAAACAACTTCCTACACACTGTTATGAACAGAGGCAGCTCGGGAACATTGTCTCTCATCTGTGTTACAGAGTGTAGTACTACATTTCAGTGAAGTGTAAGGCTTTCCAAAGCTGCCGAATGTGTTTCTTTCTCTATTTCAATGGTATTCTGCCTTGTATAACACACATTTACCACTCTAGTCTCTTTTATGTAAAGAATACAGGATTCATACAGTGTTTCATGTGATCTTAACTCGAATTAAGGATTACCCAGATCTTATCTACCTTTTCGACACTATGAACTGACTTGGAGAATCTCTTTGAGCTGTTCTAAACCAGTTCTCATCTGTTTACAGTCATTTTCTCTGAATTATCCATGTTTTCATGTAGTTTCCTATATTCTTCCTTCTGGTACAAGTATAAGCTTTGCCCACTTTATCAAACAACTTCCTACACACTGTTATGAACTGAGGCAGCTCGCGAACATTGTCTCTCAACTGTGTTACAGAGTGTAGTACTACATTTCAGTGAAGTGTAAGGCTTTCCAAAGCTGCCAAATGTGTTTCTTTCTCTATTTCAATGGTATTCTGCCTTGTATAACACACATTTACCACTCTAGTCTCTTTTAAGTAAAGAATACAGGATTCATACAGTGTTTCATGTGATCTTAACTCGAATTAAGGATTACCCAGATCTTATCTACCTTTTCGACACTATGAACTGACTTGTAGAATCTCTTTGAGCTGTTCTAAACCAGTTCTCATCTGTTTACAGTCATTTTCTCTGAATTATCCATGTTTTCATGTAGTTTCCTATATTCTTCCTTCTGGTCCAAGTATAAGCTTTGCCCACTTTATCAAACAACTTCCTACACACTGTTATGAACTGAGGCAACTCGCGAACATTGTCTCTCAACTGTGTTACAGAGTGTAGTACTACATTTCAGTGAAGTGTAAGGCTTTCCAAAGCTGCCGAATGTGTTTCTTTCTCTATTTCAATGGTATTCTGCCTTGTATAACACACATTTACCACTCTAGTCTCTTTTAAGTAAAGAATACAGGATTCATACAGTGTTTCATGTGATCTTAACTCGAATTAAGGATTTCCCAGATCTTAGCTACCTTTTCTACGCTAAGATCTGACTTGGAGAATCTCTTTGAGCTGTTCTAAACCAGTTCTCATCTGTTTACAGTCATTTTCTCTGAATTATCCATGTTTTCATGTAGTTTCCTATATTCTTCCTTCTGGTCCCAGTATAAGCTTTGCCCACTTTATCAAACAACTTCCTACACACTGTTATGAACTGAGGCAGCTCGCGAACATTGTCTCTCAACTGTGTTATAGAGTGTAGTACTACATTTCAGTGAAGTGTAACGCCTTCCAAAGCTGCCGAACGTGTTTCTTTCACTATTTCAATGGTATTCTGCCTTGTATAACACACATTTACCACTCTAGTCTCTTTTAAGTAAACAATACAGGATTCATACAGTGTTTCATGTGATCTTAACTCGAATTAAGGATTACCCAGATCTTATCTACCTTTTCGACCCTATGAACTGACTTGGAGAATCTCTTTGAGCTGTTCTAAACCAGTTCTCATCTGTTTACAGTCATTTTCTCTGAATTATCCATGTTTTCACGTAGTTTCCTATATTCTTCCTTCTGGTCCAAGTATAAGCTTTGCCCACTTTATCAAACAACTTCCTACACACTGTTATGAACTGAGGCAGCTCGCGAACATTGTCTCTCAACTGTGTTACAGAGTGTAGTACTACATTTCAGTGAAGTGTAAGGCTTTCCAAAGCTGCCGAATGTGTTTCTTTCTCTATTTCAATGGTATTCTGCCTTGTATAACACACATTTACCACTCTAGTCTCTTTTAAGTAAAGAATACAGGATTCATACAGTGTTTCATGTGATCTTAACTCGAATTAAGGATTACCCAGATCTTATCTACCTTTTCGACACTATGAACTGACTTGGAGAATCTCTTTGAGCTGTTCTAAACCAGTTCTCATCTGTTTACAGTCATTTTCTCTGAATTATCCATGTTTTCATACAGTTTCTTATATTCTGCCTTCTGGTACAAGTATAATCTTTGCCCACTTTATCAAACATCTTCCTACACACTGTTATGAACTGAGGCAGCTCGGGAACATTGTCTCTCAACTGTGTTATAGAGTGTAGTA
This sequence comes from Pipistrellus hanaki, assembly GCF_964339955.1. Lineage (NCBI taxonomy): Eukaryota > Metazoa > Chordata > Mammalia > Chiroptera > Vespertilionidae > Pipistrellus > Pipistrellus hanaki. The sequence goes on along the minus strand of NW_028182236.1, from coordinate 17,218 downwards.
CCACATTTCAGTGAAGTGTAACGCCTTCCAAAGCTGCCGAACTTGTTTCTTTCTCTATTTCAATGGTATTCTGCCTTGTATAACACACATTTACCACTCTAGTCTCTTTTAAGTAAAGAATACAGGATTCATACAGTGTTTCATGTGATCTTAACTCGAATTAAGGATTTCCCGGATCTTAGCTACCCTTTCTACACTAAGAACTGACTTGGAGAATCTCTTTGAGCTGTTCTAAACCAGTTCTCATCGGTTTACAGTCATTTTCTCTTAATTATCCATGTTTTCATGTAGTTTCCTATATTCTTCCTTCTGGTCCAAGTATAAGCTTTGCCCACTTTATCAAACAACTTCCTACACACTGTTATGAACTCAGGCAGCTCGCGAACATTGTCTCTCAACTGTGTTATAGAGTGTAGTACTACATTTCAGTGAAGTGTAACGCCTTCCAAAGCTGCCGAACGTATTTCTTTCACTATTTCAATGGTACTCTGCCTTGTATAACACACATTTACCACTCTAGTCTCTTTTAAGTAAACAATACAGGATTCATACAGTGTTTCATGTGATCTTAACTCGAATTAAGGATTACCCAGATCTTATCTACCTTTTCGACCCTATGAACTGACTTGTAGAATCTCTTTGAGCTGTTCTAAACCAGTTCTCATCTGTTTACAGTCATTTTCTCTGAATTATCCATGTTTTCATGTAGTTTCCTATATTCTTCCTTCTGGTCCAAGTATAAGCTTTGCCCACTTTATCAAACAACTTCCTACACACTGTTATGAACTGAGGCAGCTCGCGAACATTGTCTCTCAACTGTGTTATAAAGTGTAGTACTACATTTCAGTGAAGTGTAACGCCTTCCAAAGCTGCCGAACGTGTTTCTTTCACTATTTCAATGGTATTCTGCCTTGTATAACACACATTTACCACTCTAGTCTTTTTTAAGTAAACAATACAGGATTCATACGGTGTTTCATGTGATCTTAAATCGAATTAAGGATTTCTCTGATCTTAGCTACCTTTTCTACACTAAGAACTGACTTGGAGAATCTCTTTGAGCTGTTCTAAACCAGTTCTCATCTGTTTACAGTCATTTTCTCTGAATTATCTATGTTTTCATATAGTTCCCTATATTCTTCCTTCTGGTCCAAGTATAAGCGTGGCCAACTTTATCAAACAACTTCCTACACATTGTTATGACCAGAGGCAGCTCGGGAACATTGTCTCTCAACTGTGTTACAGAGTGTAGTACTACATTTCAGTGAAGTGTAAGGCTTTCCAAAGCTGCCGAATGTGATTCTTTCTCTATTTCAATGGTATTCTGCCTTGTATAACACACATTTACCACTCTAGTCTCTTTTAAGTAAAGAATACAGGATTCATACAGTGTTTCATGTGATCTTAACTCGAATTAAGGATTACCCAGATCTTATCTACCTTTTCGACACTATGAACTGACTTGGAGAATCTCTTTGAGCTGTTCTAAACCAGTTCTCATCTGTTTACAGTCATTTTCTCTGAATTATCCATGTTTTCATGTAGTTTCCTATATTCTTCCTTCTGGTCCAAGTATAAGCTTTGCCCACTTTATCAAACAACGTCCTACACACTGTTATGAACTGAGGCAGCTCGGGAACATTGTCTCTCAACTGTGTTATAGAGTGTAGTACCACATTTCAGTGAAGTGTAACGCCTTCCAAAGCTGCCGAACTTGTTTCTTTCTCTATTTCAATGGTATTCTGCCTTGTATAACACACATTTACCACTCTAGTCTCTTTTAAGTAAAGAATACAGGATTCATACAGTGTTTCATGTGATCTTAACTCGAATTAAGGATTACCCAGATCTTATCTACCTTTTCGACACTATGAACTGACTTGGAGAATCTCTTTGAGCTGTTCTAAACCAGTTCTCATCTGTTTACAGTCATTTTCTCTGAATTATCCATGTTTTCATGTAGTTTCCTATATTCTTCCTTCTGGTCCAAGTATAAGCTTTGCCCACTTTATCAAACAACTTCCTACACACTGTTATGAACTGAGGCAGCTCGCGAACATTGTCTCTCAACTGTGTTATAAAGTGTAGTACTACATTTCAGTGAAGTGTAACGCCTTCCAAAGCTGCCGAACGTGTTTCTTTCACTATTTCAATGGTATTCTGCCTTGTATAACACACATTTACCACTCTAGTCTTTTTTAAGTAAACAATACAGGATTCATACGGTGTTTCATGTGATCTTAAATCGAATTAAGGATTTCTCTGATCTTAGCTACCTTTTCTACACTAAGAACTGACTTGGAGAATCTCTTTGAGCTGTTCTAAACCAGTTCTCATCTGTTTACAGTCATTTTCTCTGAATTATCTATGTTTTCATATAGTTTCCTATATTCTTCCTTCTGGTCCAAGTATAAGCGTGGCCAACTTTATCAAACAACTTCCTACACATTGTTATGACCAGAGGCAGCTCGGGAACATTGTCTCTCAACTGTGTTACAGAGTGTAGTACTACATTTCAGTGAAGTGTAAGGCTTTCCAAAGCTGCCGAATGTGATTCTTTCTCTATTTCAATGGTATTCTGCCTTGTATAACACACATTTACCACTCTAGTCTCTTTTAAGTAAAGAATACAGGATTCATACAGTGTTTCATGTGATCTTAACTCGAATTAAGGATTACCCAGATCTTATCTACCTTTTCGACACTATGAACTGACTTGGAGAATCTCTTTGAGCTGTTCTAAACCAGTTCTCATCTGTTTACAGTCATTTTCTCTGAATTATCCATGTTTTCATGTAGTTTCCTATATTCTTCCTTCTGGTCCAAGTATAAGCTTTGCCCACTTTATCAAACAACGTCCTACACACTGTTATGAACTGAGGCAGCTCGGGAACATTGTCTCTCAACTGTGTTATAGAGTGTAGTACCACATTTCAGTGAAGTGTAACGCCTTCCAAAGCTGCCGAACTTGTTTCTTTCTCTATTTCAATGGTATTCTGCCTTGTATAACACACATTTACCACTCTAGTCTCTTTTAAGTAAAGAATACAGGATTCATACAGTGTTTCATGTGATCTTAACTCGAATTAAGGATTTCCCGGATCTTAGCTACCCTTCCTACACTAAGAACTGACTTGGAGAATCTCTTTGAGCTGTTCTAAACCAGTTCTCATCTGTTTACAGTCATTTTCTCTGAATTATCCATGTTTTCATGTAGTTTCCTATATTCTTCCTTCTGGTCCAAGTATAAGCTTTGCCCACTTTATCAAACAACTTCCTACACACTGTTATGAACTGAGGCAGCTCGCGAACATTGTCTCTCAACTGTGTTATAGAGTGTAGTACTACATTTCAGTGAAGTGTAACGCCTTCCAAAGCTGCCGAACGTGTTTCTTTCACTATTTCAATGGTATTCTGCCTTGTATAACACACATTTACCACTCTAGTCTCTTTTAAGTAAACAATACAGGATTCATACAGTGTTTCATGTGATCTTAACTCGAATTAAGGATTACCCAGATCTTATCTACCTTTTCGACACTATGAACTGACTTGTAGAATCTCTTTGAGCTGTTCTAAACCAGTTCTCATCTGTTTACAGTCATTTTCTCTGAATTATCCATGTTTTCATGTAGTTTCCTATATTCTTCCTTCTGGTCCAAGTATAAGCGTGGCCAACTTTATCAAACAACTTCCTACACATTGTTATGAACAGAGGCAGCTCGGGAACATTGTCTCTCAACTGTGTTACAGAGTGTAGTACTACATTTCAGTGAAGTGTAAGGCTTTCCAAAGCTGCCGAATGTGTTTCTTTCTCTATTTCAATGGTATTCTGCCTTTTATAGCACACATTTACCACTCTAGTCTCTTTTAAGTAAAGAATACAGGATTCATACAGTGTTTCATGTGATCTTAACTCGAATTAAGGATTACCCAGATCTTATCTACCTTTTCGACACTATGAACTGACTTGGAGAATCTCTTTGAGCTGTTCTAAACCAGTTCTCATCTGTTTACAGTCATTTTCTCTGAATTATCCATGTTTTCATGTAGTTTCCTATATTCTTCCTTCTGGTCCAAGTATAAGCTTTGCCCACTTTATCAAACAACTTCCTACACACTGTTATGAACTGAGGCAGCTCGCGAACATTGTCTCTCAACTGTGTTATAAAGTGTAGTACTACATTTCAGTGAAGTGTAACGCCTTCCAAAGCTGCCGAACGTGTTTCTTTCACTATTTCAATGGTATTCTGCCTTGTATAACACACATTTACCACTCTAGTCTTTTTTAAGTAAACAATACAGGATTCATACGGTGTTTCATGTGATCTTAAATCGAATTAAGGATTTCTCTGATCTTAGCTACCTTTTCTACACTAAGAACTGACTTGGAGAATCTCTTTGAGCTGTTCTAAACCAGTTCTCATCTGTTTACAGTCATTTTCTCTGAATTATCTATGTTTTCATATAGTTTCCTATATTCTTCCTTCTGGTCCAAGTATAAGCGTGGCCAACTTTATCAAACAACTTCCTACACATTGTTATGACCAGAGGCAGCTCGGGAACATTGTCTCTCAACTGTGTTACAGAGTGTAGTACTACATTTCAGTGAAGTGTAAGGCTTTCCAAAGCTGCCGAATGTGATTCTTTCTCTATTTCAATGGTATTCTGCCTTGTATAACACACATTTACCACTCTAGTCTCTTTTAAGTAAAGAATACAGGATTCATACAGTGTTTCATGTGATCTTAACTCGAATTAAGGATTACCCAGATCTTATCTACCTTTTCGACACTATGAACTGACTTGGAGAATCTCTTTGAGCTGTTCTAAACCAGTTCTCATCTGTTTACAGTCATTTTCTCTGAATTATCCATGTTTTCATGTAGTTTCCTATATTCTTCCTTCTGGTCCAAGTATAAGCTTTGCCCACTTTATCAAACAACGTCCTACACACTGTTATGAACTGAGGCAGCTCGGGAACATTGTCTCTCAACTGTGTTATAGAGTGTAGTACCACATTTCAGTGAAGTGTAACGCCTTCCAAAGCTGCCGAACTTGTTTCTTTCTCTATTTCAATGGTATTCTGCCTTGTATAACACACATTTACCACTCTAGTCTCTTTTAAGTAAAGAATACAGGATTCATACAGTGTTTCATGTGATCTTAACTCGAATTAAGGATTTCCCGGATCTTAGCTACCCTTTCTACACTAAGAACTGACTTGGAGAATCTCTTTGAGCTGTTCTAAACCAGTTCTCATCTGTTTACAGTCATTTTCTCTGAATTATCCATGTTTTCATGTAGTTTCCTATATTCTTCCTTCTGGTCCAAGTATAAGCGTGGCCAACTTTATCAAACAACTTCCTACACATTGTTATGAACAGAGGCAGCTCGGGAACATTGTCTCTCAACTGTGTTACAGAGTGTAGTACTACATTTCAGTGAAGTGTAAGGCTTTCCAAAGCTGCCGAATGTGTTTCTTTCTCTATTTCAATGGTATTCTGCCTTTTATAGCACACATTTACCACTCTAGTCTCTTTTAAGTAAAGAATACAGGATTCATACAGTGTTTCATGTGATCTTAACTCGAATTAAGGATTACCCAGATCTTATCTACCTTTTCGACACTATGAACTGACTTGGAGAATCTCTTTGAGCTGTTCTAAACCAGTTCTCATCTGTTTACAGTCATTTTCTCTGAATTATCCATGTTTTCATGTAGTTTCCTATATTCTTCCTTCTGGTCCAAGTATAAGCTTGGCCCACTTTATCAAACAACTTCCTACACACTGTTATGAACTGAGGCAGCTCGCGAACATTGTCTCTCAACTGTGTTACAGAGTGTAGTACTACATTTCAGTGAAGTGTAACGCCTTCCAAAGCTGCCGAACGTGTTTCTTTCACTATTTCAATGGTATTCTGCCTTGTATAACACACATTTACCACTCTAGTCTCTTTTAAGTAAACAATACAGGATTCATACAGTGTTTCATGTGATCTTAACTCGAATTAAGGATTTCCCAGATGTTAGCTACCTTTTCTACACTAAGAACTGACTTGGAGAATCTCTTTGAGCTGTTCTAAACCAGTTCTCATCTGTTTACAGTCATTTTCTCTGAATTATCCATGTTTTCATGTAGTTTCCTATATTCTTCCTTCTGGTCCAAATATAAGCTTTGCCCACTTTATCAAACAACTTCCTACACACTGTTATAAACAGAGGCAGCTCGGGAACATTGTCTCTCAACTGTGTTACAGAGTGTAGTACTACATTTCAGTGAAGTGTAAGGCTTTCCAAAGCTGCCGAATGTGATTCCTTCTCTATTTCAATGGTATTCTGCCTTGTATAACACACATTTACCACTCTAGTCTCTTTTAAGTAAAGAATACAGGATTCATACAGTGTTTCATGTGATCTTAACTCGAATTAAGGATTACCCAGATCTTATCTACCTTTTCGACACTATGAACTGACTTGGAGAATCTCTTTGAGCTGTTCTAAACCAGTTCTCATCTGTTTACAGTCATTTTCTCTGAATTATCCATGTTTTCATGTAGTTTCCTATATTCTTCCTTCTGGTCCAAGTATAAGCTTTGCCCACTTTATCAAACAACGTCCTACACACTGTTATGAACTGAGGCAGCTCGGGAACATTGTCTCTCAACTGTGTTATAGAGTGTAGTACCACATTTCAGTGAAGTGTAACGCCTTCCAAAGCTGCCGAACTTGTTTCTTTCTCTATTTCAATGGTATTCTGCCTTGTATAACACACATTTACCACTCTAGTCTCTTTTAAGTAAAGAATACAGGATTCATACAGTGTTTCATGTGATCTTAACTCGAATTAAGGATTTCCCGGATCTTAGCTACCCTTTCTACACTAAGAACTGACTTGGAGAATCTCTTTGAGCTGTTCTAAACCAGTTCTCATCTGTTTACAGTCATTTTCTCTGAATTATCCATGTTTTCATGTAGTTTCCTATATTCTTCCTTCTGGTCCAAGTATAAGCTTTGCCCACTTTATCAAACAACTTCCTACACACTGTTATGAACTGAGGCAGCTCGCTAACATTGTCTCTCAACTGTGTTATAGAGTGTAGTACTACATTTCAGTGAAGTGTAACGCCTTCCAAAGCTGCCGAACGTGTTTCTTTCACTATTTCAATGGTATTCTGCCTTGTATAACACACATTTACCACTCTAGTCTCTTTTAAGTAAACAATACAGGATTCATACAGTGTTTCATGTGATCTTAACTCGAATTAAGGATTACCAGATCTTATCTACCTTTTCGACACTATGAACTGACTTGTAGAATCACTTTGAGCTGTTCTAAACCAGTTCTCATCTGTTTACAGTCATTTTCTCTGAATTATCCATGTTTTCATGTAGTTTCCTATATTCTTCCTTCTGGTCCAAGTATAAGCGTGGCCAACTTTATCAAACAACTTCCTACACATTGTTATGAAAAGAGGCAGCTCGGGAACATTGTCTCTCAACTGTGTTACAGAGTGTAGTACTACATTTCAGTGAAGTGTAAGGCTTTCCAAAGCTGCCGAATGTGTTTCTTTCTCTATTTCAATGGTATTCTGCCTTTTATAGCACACATTTACCACTCTAGTCTCTTTTAAGTAAAGAATACAGGATTCATACAGTGTTTCATGTGATCTTAACTCGAATTAAGGATTACCCAGATCTTATCTACCTTTTCGACACTATGAACTGACTTGGAGAATCTCTTTGAGCTGTTCTAAACCAGTTCTCATCTGTTTACAGTCATTTTCTCTGAATTATCCATGTTTTCATGTAGTTTCCTATATTCTTCCTTCTGGTCCAAGTATAAGCTTGGCCCACTTTATCAAACAACTTCCTACACACTGTTATGAACTGAGGCAGCTCGCGAACATTGTCTCTCAACTGTGTTACAGAGTGTAGTACTACATTTCAGTGAAGTGTAACGCCTTCCAAAGCTGCCGAACGTGTTTCTTTCACTATTTCAATGGTATTCTGCCTTGTATAACACACATTTACCACTCTAGTCTCTTTTAAGTAAACAATACAGGATTCATACAGTGTTTCATGTGATCTTAACTCGAATTAAGGATTTCCCAGATGTTAGCTACCTTTTCTACACTAAGAACTGACTTGGAGAATCTCTTTGAACTGTTCTAAACCAGTTCTCATCTGTTTACAGTCATTTTCTCTGAATTATCCATGTTTTCATGTAGTTTCCTATATTCTTCCTTCTGGTCCAAATATAAGCTTTGCCCACTTTATCAAACAACTTCCTACACACTGTTATAAACAGAGGCAGCTCGGGAACATTGTCTCTAAACTGTGTTACAGAGTGTAGTACTTCCTTTCAGTGAAGTGTAAGGCTTTCCAAAGCTGCCGAATTTGTTTCTTTCTCTATTTCAATGGTATTCTGCCTTGTATAACACACATTTACCACTCTAGTCTCTTTTAAGTAAAGAATACAGGATTCATACAGTGTTTCATGTTTTCTTAACTCGAAATAAGGATTACCCGGATCTTATCTGCCTTTTCTACACTATGAACTGACTTGGAGAATCTCTTTGAGCTGTTCTAAACGAGTTTTCATCTGTTTACAGTTATTTTCTCTGAATTATCCATGTTTTCATGTAGTTTCCTATATTCTTCCTTCTGGTCCAAGTATAAGCTTTGCCCACTTTATGAAACAACTTCCTACACACTGTTATGAACTGAGGCAGCTCGGGAACATTGTCTCTCAACTGTGTTACAGAGTGTAGTACTACATTTCATTGAAGTGTAAGGCTTTCCAAAGCTGCCGAATGTGTTTCTTTCTCTATTTCAATGGTATTCTGCCTTGTATAACACACATTTACCACTCTACTCTCTTTTAACTAAAGAATACAGGATTCATACAGTGTTTCATGTGATCTTAACTCGAATTAAGGATTACCCAGATCTTATCTACCTTTTCGACACTATGAACTGACTTGTAGAATCTCTTTTAGCTGTTCTAAACCAGTTCTCATCTGTTTACAGTCATTTTCTCTGAATTATCCATGTTTTCATGTAGTTTCCTATATTCTTCCTTCTGGTCCAAGTATAAGCGTGGCCAACTTTATCAAACAACTTCCTACACATTGTTATGAACAGAGGCAGCTCGGGAACATTGTCTCTCAACTGTGTTATAGAGTGTAGTACTACATTTCAGTGAAGTGTAACGCCTTCCAAAGCTGCCGAACGTGTTTCTTTCACTATTTCAATGGTATTCTGCCTTGTATAACACACATTTACCACTCTAGTCTCTTTTAAGTAAACAATACAGGATTCATACAGTGTTTCATGTGATCTTAACTCGAATTAAGCATTTCCCAGATCTTAGCTACCTTTTCTACACTATGAACTGACTTGGAGAATCTCTTTGAGCTGTTCTAAACCAGTTCTCATCTGTTTACAGTCATTTTCTCTGAATTATCCATGTTTTCATGTAGTTTCCTATATTCTTCCTTCCAGTCCAAGTATAAGCCTGGCCAACTTTATCAAACAACTTCCTACACATTGTTATGAACAGAGGCAGCTTGGGAACATTGTCTCTCAACTGTGTTACAGAGTGTAGTACTACATTTCAGTGAAGTGTAAGGCTTTCCAAAGCTGCCGAATGTGTTTCTTTCTCTATTTCAATGGTATTCTGCCTTGTATAACACACATTTACCACTCTAGTCTATTTAAGTAAAGAATACAGGATTCATACAGTGTTTCATGTGATCTTAACTCGAATTAAGGATTACCCAGATCTTATCTACCTTTTCGACACTATGAACTGACTTGGAGAATCTCTTTGAGCTGTTCTAAACCAGTTCTCATCTGTTTACAGTCATTTTCTCTGAATTATCCATGTTTTCATGTAGTTTCCTATATTCTTCCTTCTGGTCCAAGTATAAGCTTTGCCCACTTTATCAAACAACTTCCTACACACTGTTATGAACTGAGGCAGCTCGCGAACATTGTCTCTCAACTGTGTTATAAAGTGTAGTACTACATTTCAGTGAAGTGTAACCCCTTCCAAAGCTGCCGAACGTGTTTCTTTCACTATTTCAATGGTATTCTGCCTTGTATAACACACATTTACCACTCTAGTCTTTTTTAAGTAAACAATACAGGATTCATACAGTGTTTCATGTGATCTTAAATCGAATTAAGGATTTCTCAGATCTTATCTACCTTTTCGACACTATGAACTGACTTGGAGAATCTCTTTGAGCTGTTCTAAACCAGTTCTCATCTGTTTACAGTCATTTTCTCTGAATTATCCATGTTTTCATGTAGTTTCCTATATTCTTCCTTCTGGTCCAAGTATAAGCTTTGCCCACTTTATCAAACAACGTCCTACACACTGTTATGAACTGAGGCAGCTCGGGAACATTGTCTCTCAACTGTGTTATAGAGTGTAGTACTACATTTCAGTGAAGTGTAACGCCTTCCAAAGCTGCCGAACGTGTTTCTTTCACTATTTCAATGGTATTCTGCCTTGTATAACACACATTTACCACTCTAGTCACCTTTAAGTAAACAATACAGGATTCATACAGTGTTTCATGTGATCTTAACTCGAATTAAGGATTTCCCGGATCTTAACTACCTTTTCTACCCTAAGAACTGACTTGGGCAATCTCTTTCAGCTGTTCTAAACGAGTTCTCATCTGTTTACAGTCATTTTCTATGAATTATCCATGTTTTCATACAGTTTCTTATATTCTGCCTTCTGGTACAAGTATAATCTTTGCCCACTTTATCAAACATCTTCCTACACACTGTTATGAACTGAGACAGCTCGGGAACATTGCCTCTCAACTGTGTTATAGAGTGTAGTACCACATTTCTTTGAAGTGTAACGCCTTCCAAAGCTGCCGAACTTGTTTCTTTCACTATTTCAATGGTATTCTGCCTTGTATAACACACATTTACCACTCAAGTCTCTTTTAAGTAAACAATACAGGATTCATACAGTGTTTCATGTGATCTTAACTCGAATTAAGGATTTCCCGGATCTTAGCTACCCTTTCTACACTATGAACTGACTTGTAGAATCTCTTTGAGCTGTTCTAAACGAGTTTTCATCTGTTTACAGTCATTTTCTCTGAATTATCCATGTTTTCATGTAGTTTCCTATATTCTTCCTTCTGGTCCAAGTATAAGCGTGGCCAACTTTATCAAACAACCTCCTACACATTGTTATGAACAGAGGCAGCTCGGGAACATTGTCTCTCAACTGTGTTACAGAGTGTAGTACTACATTTCAGTGAAGTGTAAGGCTTTCCAAAGCTGCCGAATGTGTTTCTTTCTCTATTTCAATGGTATTCTGCCTTGTATAACACACATTTACCACTCTAGTCTCTTTTAAGTAAAGAATACAGGATTCATACAGTGTTTCATGTGATCTTAACTCGAATTAAGGATTACGCAGATCTTATCTACCTTTTCGACACTATGAACTGACTTGGAGAATCTCTTTGAGCTGTTCTAAACCAGTTTTCATCTGTTTACAGTCATTTTCTCTGAATTATCCATGTTTTCATGTAGTTTCCTATATTCTTCCTTCTGGTCCAAGTATAAGCTTTGCCCACTTTATCAAACAACTTCCTACACACTGTTATGAACTGAGGCAGCTCACGAACATTGTCTCAGAACTGTGTTATAGAGTGTAGTACTACATTTCAGTGAAGTGTAACGCCTTCCAAAGCTGCCGAACGTGTTTCTTTCACTATTTCAATGGTATTCTGCCTTGTATAACACACATTTACCACTCTAGTCTCTTTTAAGTAAACAATACAGGATTCATACAGTGTTTCATGTGATCTTAACTCGAATTAAGGATTACCCAGATCTTATCTACCTTTTCGACACTATGAACTGACTTGTAGAAACTCTTTGAGCTGTTCTAAACCAGTTCTCATCTGTTTACAGTCATTTTCTCTGAATTATCCATGTTTTCATGTAGTTTCCTATATTCTTCCTTCTGGTCCAAGTATAAGCGTGGCCAACTTTATCAAACAACTTCCTACACATTGTTATGAACAGAGGCAGCTCGGGAACATTGTCTCTCAACTGTGTTACAGAGTGTAGTACTACATTTCAGTGAAGTGTAAGGCTTTCCAAAGCTGCCGAATGTGTTTCTTTCTCTATTTCAATGGTATTCTGCCTTGTATAACACACATTTACCACTCTAGTCTCTTTTAAGTAAAGAATACAGGATTCATACAGTGTTTCATGTGATCTTAACTCGAATTAAGGATTACCCAGATCTTATCTACCTTTTCGACACTATGAACTGACTTGGAGAATCTCTTTGAGCTGTTCTAAACCAGTTCTCATCTGTTTACAGTCATTTTCTCTGAATTATCCATGTTTTCATGTAGTTTCCTATATTCTTCCTTCTGGTCCAAGTATAAGCTTTGCCCACTTTATCAAACAACTTCCTACACAGTATTATGAACTGAGGCAGCTCGCGAACATTGTCTCTCAACTGTGTTACAGAGTGTAGTACTACATTTCAGTGAAGTGTAACGCCTTCCAAAGCTGCCGAACGTGTTTCTTTCACTATTTCAATGGTATTCTGCCTTGTATAACACACATTTACCACTCTAGTCTCTTTTAAGTAAACAATACAGGATTCATACAGTGTTTCATGTGATCTTAACTCGAATTAAGGATTTCCCAGATCTTAGCTACCTTTTCTACACTAAGAACTGACTTGGAGAATCTCTTTGAGCTGTTCTAAACCAGTTCTCATCTGTTTACAGTCATTTTCTCTGAATTATCCATGTTTTCATGTAGTTTCCTATATTCTTCCTTCTGGTCCAAGTATAAGCTTTGCCCACTTTATGAAACAACTTCCTACACACTGTTATGAACGGAGGCAGCTCGGGAACATTGTCTCTCAACTGTGTTACAGAGTGTAGTACTACATTTCAGTGAAGTGTAAGGCTTTCCAAAGCTGCCGAATGTGTTTCTTTCTCTATTTCAATGGTATTCTGCCTTGTATAACACACATTTACCACTCTAGTCACCTTTAAGTAAACAATACAGGATTCATACAGTGTTTCATGTGATCTTAACTCGAATTAAGGATTTCCCGGATCTTAACTACCTTTTCTACCCTAAGAACTGACTTGGGCAATCTCTTTCAGCTGTTCTAAACGAGTTCTCATCTGTTTACAGTCATTTTCTATGAATTATCCATGTTTTCATACAGTTTCTTATATTCTGCCTTCTGGTACAAGTATAATCTTTGCCCACTTTATCAAACATCTTCCTACACACTGTTATGAACTGAGGCAGCTCGGGAACATTGTCTCTCAACTGTGTTATAGAGTGTAGTACCACATTTCAGTGAAGTGTAACGCCTTCCAAAGCTGCCGAACTTGTTTCTTTCACTATTTCAATGGTATTCTGCCTTGTATAACACACATTTACCACTCTAGTCTCTTTTAAGTAAACAATACAGGATTCATACAGTGTTTCATGTGATCTTAACTCGAATTAAGGATTACCCAGATCTTATCTACCTTTTCGACACTATGAACTGACTTGGAGAATCTCTTTGAGCTGTTCTAAACCAGTTCTCATCTGTTTACAGTCATTTTCTCTGAATTATCCATGTTTTCATGTAGTTTCCTATATTCTTCCTTCTGGTCCAAGTATAAGCTTTGCCCACTTTATCAAACAACTTCCTACACAGTGTTATGAACTGAGGCAGCTCGCGAACATTGTCTCTCAACTGTGTTATAGAGTGTAGTACTACATTTCAGTGAAGTGTAACGCCGTCCAAAGCTGCCGAACGTGTTTCTTTCACTATTTCAATGGTATTCTGCCTTGTATAACACACATTTACCACTCTAGTCTCTTTTAAGTAAACAATACAGGATTCATACTGTGTTTCATGTGATCTTAACTCGAATTAAGGATTTCCCAGATCTTAGCTCCCTTTTCTACACTAAGAACTGACTTGGAGAATCTCTTTGAGCTGTTCTAAACCAGTTCTCATCTGTTTACAGTCATTTTCTCTGAATTATCCATGTTTTCATGTAGTTTCCTATATTCTTCCTTCTGGTCCAAGTATAAGCTTTGCCCACTTTATCAAACAACGTCCTACACACTGTTATGAACTGAGGCAGCTCGGGAACATTGTCTCTCAACTGTGTTATAGAGTGTAGTACTACATTTCAGTGAAGTGTAACGCCTTCCAAAGCTGCCGAACGTGTTTCTTTCACTATTTCAATGGTATTCTGCCTTGTATAACACACATTTACCACTCTAGTCACCTTTAAGTAAACAATACAGGATTCATACAGTGTTTCATGTGATCTTAACTCGAATTAAGGATTTCCCGGATCTTAACTACCTTTTCTACCCTAAGAACTGACTTGGGCAATCTCTTTCAGCTGTTCTAAACGAGTTCTCATCTGTTTACAGTCATTTTCTATGAATTATCCATGTTTTCATACAGTTTCTTATATTCTGCCTTCTGGTACAAGTATAATCTTTGCCCACTTTATCAAACATCTTCCTACACACTGTTATGAACTGAGGCAGCTCGGGAACATTGTCTCTCAACTGTGTTATAGAGTGTAGTACCACATTTCAGTGAAGTGTAACGCCTTCCAAAGCTGCCGAACTTGTTTCTTTCACTATTTCAATGGTATTCTGCCTTGTATAACACACATTTACCACTCTAGTCTCTTTTAAGTAAACAATATAGGATTCATACAGTGTTTCATGTGATCTTAACTCGAATTAAGGATTTCCCGGATCTTAGCTACCCTTTCTACACTAGGAACTGACTTGTAGAATCTCTTTGAGCTGTTCTAAACGAGTTTTCATCTGTTTACAGTCATTTTCTCTGAATTATCCATGTTTTCATGTAGTTTCCTATATTCTTCCTTCTGGTCCAAGTATAAGCGTGGCCAACTTTATCAAACAACCTCCTACACATTGTTATGAACAGAGGCAGCTCGGGAACATTGTCTCTCAACTGTGTTACAGAGTGTAGTACTACATTTCAGTGAAGTGTAAGGCTTTCCAAAGCTGCCGAATGTGTTTCTTTCTCTATTTCAATGGTATTCTGCCTTGTATAACACACATTTACCACTCTAGTCTCTTTTAAGTAAAGAATACAGGATTCATACAGTGTTTCATGTGATCTTAACTCGAATTAAGGATTACCCAGATCTTATCTACCTTTTCGACACTATGAACTGACTTGGAGAATCTCTTTGAGCTGTTCTAAACCAGTTCTCATCTGTTTACAGTCATTTTCTCTGAATTATCCATGTTTTCATGTAGTTTCCTATATTCTTCCTTCTGGTCCAAGTATAAGCTTTGCCCACTTTATCAAACAACTTCCTACACACTGTTATGAACTGAGGCAGCTCGTGAACATTGTCTCTCAACTGTGTTATAGAGTGTAGTACTACATTTCAGTGAAGTGTAACGCCTTCCAAAGCTGCCGAACGTGTTTCTTTCACTATTTCAATGGTATTCTGCCTTGTATAACACACATTTACCACTCTAGTCTCTTTTAAGTAAACAATACAGGATTCATACAGTGTTTCATGTGATCTTAACTCGAATTAAGGATTACCCAGATCTTATCTACCTTTTCGACACTATGAACTGACTTGTAGAATCTCTTTGAGCTGTTCTCAACCAGTTGTCATCTGTTTACAGTCATTTTCTCTGAATTATCCATGTTTTCATGTAGTTTCCTATATTCTTCCTTCTGGTCCAAGTATAAGCGTGGCCAACTTTATCAAACAACTTCCTACACATTGTTATGAACAGAGGCAGCTCGGGAACATTGTCTCTCAACTGTGTTACAGAGTGTAGTACTACATTTCAGTGAAGTGTAAGGCTTTCCAAAGCTGCCGAATGTGTTTCTTTCTCTATTTCAATGGTATTCTGCCTTGTATAACACACATTTACCACTCTAGTCTCTTTTAAGTAAAGATTACAGGATTCATACAGTGTTTCATGTGATCTTAACTCGAATTAAGGATTACCCAGATCTTATCTACCTTTTCGACACTATGAACTGACTTGGAGAATCTCTTTGAGCTGTTCTAAACCAGTTCTCATCTGTTTACAGTCATTTTCTCTGAATTATCCATGTTTTCATGTAGTTTCCTATATTCTTCCTTCTGGTCCAAGTATAAGCTTTGCCCACTTTATCAAACAACTTCCTACACAGTGTTATGAACTGAGGCAGCTCGCGAACATTGTCTCTCAACTGTGTTACAGAGTGTAGTACTACATTTCAGTGAAGTGTAACGCCTTCCAAAGCTGCCGAACGTGTTTCTTTCACTATTTCAATGGTATTCTGCCTTGTATAACACACATTTACCACTCTAGTCTCTTTTAAGTAAACAATACAGGATTCATACAGTGTTTCATGTGATCTTAACTCGAATTAAGGATTTCCCAGATCTTAGCTACCTTTTCTACACTAAGAACTGACTTGGAGAATCTCTTTGAGCTGTTCTAAACCAGTTCTCATCTGTTTACAGTCATTTTCTCTGAATTATCCATGTTTTCATGTAGTTTCCTATATTCTTCCTTCTGGTCCAAGTATAAGCTATGCCCACTTTATGAAACAACTTCCTACACACTGTTATGAACTGAGGCAGCTCGGGAACATTGTCTCTCAACTGTGTTACAGAGTGTAGTACTACATTTCAGTGAAGTGTAAGGCTTTCCAAAGCTGCCGAATGTGTTTCTTTCTCTATTTCAATGGTATTCTGCCTTGTATAACACACATTTACCACTCTAGTCACCTTTAAGTAAACAATACAGGATTCATACAGTGTTTCATGTGATCTTAACTCGAATTAAGGATTTCCCGGATCTTAACTACCTTTTCTACCCTAAGAACTGACTTGGGCAATCTCTTTCAGCTGTTCTAAACGAGTTCTCATCTGTTTACAGTCATTTTCTATGAATTATCCATGTTTTCATACAGTTTCTTATATTCTGCCTTCTGGTACAAGTATAATCTTTGCCCACTTTATCAAACATCTTCCTACACACTGTTATGAACTGAGGCAGCTCGGGAACATTGTCTCTCAACTATGTTATAGAGTGTAGTACTACATTTCAGTGAAGTGTAAGGCTTTCCAAAGCTGCCGAATGTGTTTCTTTCTCTATTTCAATGGTATTCTGCCTTGCATA
>NW_028182237.1:5000-59927 GCF_964339955.1 Pipistrellus hanaki | reverse complement strand
GTCATAGTTTGAAATGAAGTGGTGCAAAAGAAGTGATGAAACGTGAAGGTTTTCTTTTTTGTATATTTTGTTGCACTTCATGTGTGAAGGTCTGTGGTTATAAAGGCGTTTCCCGTGTTCGCCAGCAGGTGTCGCCAACTGCTAGGCGATGAGACATGTTTGTGTCTCTGTCCATGGTGCTGAGAAGTCTGTCGTTGTAAAGGCGTTTTCCGTGTTCGCCAGCAAGTGTCGCCGATGAGACATGTTTGTGTGTTGTTTTGTAGTCGAGATTTCCGTGTGATGTGTGATGTGGGGATGTTGATGGGGCCGATGTGGGCCTTTGTAGGGGGCCTTGTCAAGGGGGTATCCCAGGTGAGGTGCCGGTAAGGGTAAAGGTGTGTTGTTATTTGTGACATCCCTCGATGCATGTGGTGACCCTGTGCATTTTTTAGTTTAGGTTAAGGTTGTGTTCCTCTAATTGTATTCAAACCTAGCTGTGGTTTCCTAAATGTTGTTCAAAGCCACTTGTGCGGAAGTTTTATTTTTTATTTTTATTGCAAATGAAATAGTGTGATGTGTGATCCGTAAGAGGCGTATTTGTAGATTGGGATTCCTTGCGAAGAAGATTGCATTGTCACGTGAAGAATGTGAATGTTTTTCTGTGGAGTGAGTGTTGTGTTTGGGAGGCGATGTCCCTGAGGCATGAGGAGGCTATGTTCCCCTGTCCCAGCCCCTGTGGACCCATGTCCCCCCTTCCCCCACAGAGTTGCCGTTGTGAAGGCAGCCATCAGCATTTGTTTGAGCCCCGTTTGTTGAGTACCTGTTCCGGGATGTGTGGCGCCTGGAAGGCTTCCTGGAAGAAGCGGTGGTGTGCATTGGGCTTACTGGCATCCACCATGGGCAAACCCTAGGATGCAGTATGAGTGGGAGGATCTTGTGTGGAGTTGGCTTGATTCCCTGATGGCATGGAAGTGCCCTGAACATTTTTTGTAGTGAAAAATCAGCTGGGGTGTTATTTGTGTGTTGAGTTTTGGTTGTGTTTTCTGTGCTGTTTTCAGGCCAGTTTCTCTGGCCTTTTGAGGGCAGTGGTGCTCTGTACATTGCCAAAGGAAGACAATTCGTCACCCCCCCTTCCCCCACCCCCCCAAGGCTGTGGCTGAATGCAAAGACTGAAATGCAAAGGAGTTCCTGGATATCTGCGTCCTGGGGCGGGCGATGTGTTCTCTGAGGACAAGCCATTTGCATTTTGAGCGGGCCATTGTTGTTTTGCATCTTTGAGGACCTAGTTGTGAAAGGTGGTATTGAGTTGGAAGTTCCATTTTTGGTCCCCCTGAGGGCGCAGCACCGGGCCCCTGTGTGGGCTGAGAAGTGGTTTTCTTGTTGTGAATGGTGACTGTTTAGTCCTCTGCAGCCACCTAATTTTCTTGTTCTGTTTTTGCCAAATAGCCCAGCCACCCCAGTGCCCAGAATTGTGTGGTTGGGTTTCTTCCACCTGGTGCATGTGCGTGTCCTTGTGTGAGTGACAATGTGTGACACCAGGTGTAGCAAAGTGGCATTTTGTAGAGCAGTGTGTCCACGCATGGAAATTGTTTTGTGCCTCATTTCTGTTGTGTGGTTATCATGGTCGTGTAAAAGCTCCGTGTTAGCGAGAAGGTCTGAGGAGAGATGTTTATAGTGGCAGCAGGGCCATTGTATGAGTGAGCTTTTAGATTTTTATCAGGTGATTTTTAGATTTTTCTTTTAAAGAAACTGAAATATAGTGGCAACCATACTTTGGTAAAAACTGCTGTTGGAATTTTAACCTTGCTATCTGACTTCAACCTTCGATTACTTGCTTAAACAATAGGGTAGTTACAGGAGATTGACTCCCACTGACTCAGTAGCTTCAGGGGTAGAAACTATAGATAACCTTTAGTTCTGCTTTTGTATTATGGGCAAGATAGGGCCACATTCCAATGTCTAGCAGGATGTGACTGGGAACCTACCCTGCTGGGCTGTCCCCAGTCTTTAGAATTTAGTCTTTAGGCTTTTAGGAACAAAAGGAAAATTCTTGAGGTTTAAACCTTTAAAAGGAATTGCCTACCCTTGAAATGGTGCAGTCATTTGGAGTCCACCTGCCTGTGGTGCTCTTGTGGCTGTCCTGGCCAGTCAATAAATCCTTGCCTGCTTTTTTAAATTAATTAATCAGCCTCCGGTGGTCTTATTTTTGAACCCAGCGTTCGACCCCACAACAGAAACAATGCTATGAAATTGTCCTATGTGTATGTCACTATGTTTTATTTTTATTTATTTATTTTTTTATCTCCACATGTTGTTGACTTTTCTCCCAGGCACAGTGCCGCGGTCGTCCCAGTCGGTCCATGGTTGTTTTTAACGATGAAGTTGTATCGTTTCCTTGTTTGTGTGTGTGTTTGTTTTTAAAATTTGGATTCATTTAAAAATTTTTCTTAATCTGGAAAGTATGGTAGCAAGCATCCTTAGGTCAAAAGTAGTATTTGAATTTTCAGCCTGGCAATGTGGCTTGTGCAGTCAGTTGCTTGCTTAAACAGTCAGGTTCCAGCTGGAGACCTGTATGGTGAGGTAATTTTCCTTGGCTGTGGGCCATAAGCAGAGGACATTGCTTGCCATTGACTCATTAGCTCCATGAGTTGAAAGTGCAGATGAAATTTGCTGAGTTGTGCTTGTGTAGTCTTCAGTGTGTGTTTGGCAAGGCAGGTGCCCATTTTCTGTCCATGAGGATGTGTGTATGAAGGAGCCTGCGTGCGTGCTGTTGGCAGCATTTCAAATTTCAAAGTAAGAAAAATAGTGTTTATTGATCCCTCTGAGAGGACTTTGTCCACCTGGAACGGTGCGTTTGTTAGTGTGGACTCCACCCACGTGCGTGTGGTGCTCCGTTGGAAGGGGGAGCACACAAGGGTTGTGTTGTGGTGAGAGGTGAGGTGAGCCATGGGTCTTGGTCAGGGTGGCATGAGGTGAGGTTGTTTGGGGTTTAGGTGGAGGCATTTTTGAGTCCTGAGATAGTGGTATGTGTTGTGTCAAGTTTTAAGTTTTTTATATTTTTAATATATGTTATTTATTTCTTACAGAGAGGTAGAGAGAGGGATAGAGAGTTATAACCATCAATGATACATAATCATGGATCAGCTGCCTCTTGCACACCCCCTACTGTGGATGTTCCCGCAACCAAGGTCCATGTCCTTGACCGGAATCTAACCTGGGACCCTTCAGTCCACAGACTGACGCTCTATCCACTGAGCCAAACCGTTTTCTACAAGTTTTAATTTTAAGTGTTGTCCATGTCCTTTGTTGTGTCATTGGTTAGGTGGTGTCCCGGATGGCCTGTGTGCTAGGCAGTGGAAGCATTTGTGATGTTTGATGGTAATGTTTCCTTTAACTGTGGGGTTGTGTTAAGATGTTAATTTTTTTTTCATTGCCGTTTTAATCATTGATGTTTTCTATTGTGTGTTCAGGCCATGAGTTCTGATGCCTGTGCTTGTGTTGATTTAGTTTTTCCAATTTTAAGAATTTTAAAAGAAGTCTCTTGTGTGGAGGGTGTTATTGATATTCAAGCACTGTTTCCCTCCCTAGGGCATTCCGGAAAGGGAGTATCCAATGGGCCATTTAGAGGAAAGCTGGGTGGAGGTTGAATGCAAAAGGCCTTGGGCTGTTGAAAAGGCTGGAAGTTGTTGGTGTGTGCATGACAATAGGGCTTTTGAAACGGGGAGGAAGTCTCCTGGCCAGGCTTTGTGGGTGTGGATCCATCATCCAGTGAGCCAATGTTTACCTGTAGGTGTGTGTGGCTAGTGTTTTGCATTGGGTTGTGTTGTTGGTCTTAAAGGAGCATGGAGGACGCTTTGCGGTGTGTGTGTTGTTGTAGGACAGGTTTGTGCAAGTGAGGCATGAGTGTACGCCGGTGTAGGAGGAGCCAAGCAAGGTGTGAGTGTTTTGTGCTGATTTTGGATGTAAGGAATGCCAAGGTTGAGTGGTGTGGTGTGAGGACAGGTGGTTTGTGGGTGCCATGTGTTTTGAAGGGCATCTTGGATGGCATGCGTTGTTGGGGTGACGTCCCTGTGCTTTATCGATGTTGTAGCCTAGCTGGAGAAGGGCAAGGGGATTTGGTGAGGTGATAGTGGGAGGAGTGTTGGTAAGAGCCGGAAGCTGGCTGTCAGGTTCAGGTGATGTGTTTTCCTTCATTGCTTTCGGCCGTGACCGCTGAGAGGGCAGTTTGGGTATAGGGCTTGGAGTCGGTCAGTGTCCAGATGAGGTCACGGAGTCGGTGAACATCCGAGCTGGTGGGCAAGGTGCCAGGACAGTTGTCTCTTTGGTACGGGAGAGAGTAATTATCAATATTATTATTATTATTATTATTATTATTATTGCAGGTTGTGGGTTTGTGAGTGTAGGGCTTTTTGGGGACAGGGCCTTTTGCAGTTGGTTTGTGTTGTTCTGCTGGTGTGGAGCATGGAGCTTTGGTCATGTTGCAGGGTTGATGGTAATGTGCATTTCTGAGCTGTCCAGGTTCATGTCCCGAATCGGGGACTGTGTGAGTGTGTGAGCGCCTTTCTGAATGGCTGAGGGCCTGTATTGCTGCTGCTGCTGCTGCTGCTGCTGCTGAGAGTGGTGGGAGAGCCAAGGTGCAGACAGTGGTTGCAGTGGCCTGGGTGCACTAGGTGTTGATGGTAGTGTTTGTGGAAGGGAGGTGGGATGGGTGGGAGCGTGAGTGAGGCTCTTCGGGGACACGTTTGATTGGAATTGTTAGTATTGGTTTTGTACGTGAAAGGGTACTTGCAGCAGATGATTTTGTGGCTTGCAATGGGCTTGTGTAATTCTTGGAGGGGGCCCGGGAGGGGAGGGTGTGCTTTTAGTATCTTTTTCCATGCTAGAGAGTTTGTATTGCTGTTGATATTTTTCGTGCATGCCCAACTGAAGAGTGCAAGAGCACATGGAGGTTATGAGGTTATTTTGCCGAAGGTGTTTGTGCTTTATTGGTGCAGGCAGGCAGGCAGGCAGGCAGGATTTGTGGTAAGGCTTCCTGTGCCAAAGTGCTGGAAAGTGAAGATTCTCTCTGGTAATGATATGTGAAATGAGCTGGCCAACCTTGATGGCCCTCAATGGTCAGAGCTATGAAATCAATATGTAGCTGAGATAGTGGCAGTTGAGGCAACTTTTAATTTGTTAATCCTTTGTAAATTGTTGTTTATTTTCTGTTTTTTGCATTTTCCCTCCTAAGAGATGTGCTTGTGTGAGAATGTCCCTGAAAGGAATGGTAAAAGGCCAGAGGAGGGGGTAGTCCTCCCCTAGAGAGATGGGGATAGAAAACGCTGTTGTGATAGATATATGTGTTGTTGTATGTGCATAGACCTGTTTGTAGGCTTGTATCCTTTAGTTTTTAAAGCTTTCATTTGTGAGCCTGCCAGCTCCCCTCCCCAGGTCCTTAGTGGTTGTATTGTTCTGTTGGCCTGTTTGGTGGGTTTCTTATGAAATGTTGGTTGTGTTGATGCTCAGCAACTGCCTATCGGAAGTGTCAGTAAGCGTCTCCTTGTAGAAGTGTGAGTGTGTAATTCTCATGGGTTTCTGTTGTTCGATTTGGTTGGGCCATGGAGTTGCTGCTGTCCTTCCCCTGGGAAGTGGAAGTGGCTTTTTCGGCCATTTTTTCAGGCTATTCCCTTTGTATAAGAGTACTTGTCCCTTTCAGTAATGACATCGCATTGTCTCCGTTAGTTCCGGATATGCAGGAAGAAGTCCCCACCCCTAAACTTGCCGTCCAAAGTCCTTTATAAAGTCAGTGAGTTCCGTCTTTGGCTGCCGGAGCCTTCCAGGCTCAGCTCTGTGTTGTGTGGCTGGCTGACAGAATCCATGGTTAAGCTTTGATGACCTTGGCCCTGTGTGTTTCTCCTTGGGCCAGGTAAGATCGTCCTCATCCCATTTTTTGCACTGCACCGTGTGCTTGTGTTTGAAGGAGCCGTTGTGGATCGGTTTGTAAGAGTGGGTGCATGGAGGCAGTTGTGGGCAGGGCCAGCCCTGTGGTGTATTGTGTAGGTAGATGAGGGTCCGTTTGTGTTTTTTGTGCTCTGTGTGTTGTGCGTTTGTGTCCTGTGTGGTGTGGTGAAATGTCCTGTGGTCATGTTTGTTGTGGTCTTTTTTTTGCAGGCTAGTGAGGTCCTTGTAAGTGAATTGACTGTTCGGCAATGTCCATGTTCTCTTGTGTGTTTCGGCCTTCCCCACGTGGTGAGCCATTGTGAGCCTGTGCCCATTTTTTCCTGTTTTCCGCAGGTAAGCAAGCTTGATGGTTAGATAGTGTGAATGATGGACTTGAAGTGATGGAATGATTTGAGATGATGCTTCCTTGCTGAGATGGCAGTGTGCTGTTGAGAGAAGTGCTGAGTGTGCTGACGTTTGTGCCTTAATTGCACAGAATGCTGATAAACAGAGTAAGCTGATGCCATGCTGATGTGTTGTGAACATGTTGAGCAAAAGGCTGTTTTATCGATCTTGTGTGTTGTGTCCAATCCCTTCCTGTCGGTTTGTGTAAAACCGTGTGTTTGAGATTGAGAATCGGTCAAACTGTCCTTCCTTGCTTTGGTTAGTGAGGAAGGTCCGTGTTGGTTTTGGATGGCCGAGAGCCAGAGGCCTGGGCATTCCTTTGTCGGAGTGTGGTTAGTTCGTCGCCCTTAAGTGCAGTTTTTTTGCATGAGGTGGAATGGGTGTGTCAGGGGTTAGAGAGGCTGCTAAATTTCCACCCCTTCCCCCGGCAGATGTTTTTCTTGCAACCCAGGCAGGACTATCCATATTGAAATTGTGTTGATTGGTTTTTGAATAGTGAAAGATGGTATTTGTTTGATGATTGTTATGTGTTGCCCCTCTTGCCCTCTTGGTATATGAGATGGCCAAGGTCGTTTGAATTTGGAAAGAAGACGCCATGTTGTGCCTTAATAGGTTATGTTCCGACGTGGCTTGCATGATTTTTGGTATTTTCTGAATTCTATGTTGTGCAGCACCGAAGTGTCTCATTGACGTCCTGTGTGGTAGCGGAGTGTGCAGGAAATGTCCCCGTGTGCTGCTGCATGTTCCTGTTGTAAGGTTTGAGGCGCAGGAAACTGACCACCCAGGAGTTTTAAAGTAAAGTTTATTCCCCAGTAATGAGCGGGACTCATTACGGAGGTAGAGAAATCAGAATTGAAGGAGTTGGGAGGGGGGATGGACCCAGCCGGGCTGCCGCCTGGACATGGAGGATCAGCAGCACGTGGCTGGTATGGGGGTCTTTTTAAGGGGAGAAACAGGAGAGGGTTGGACCCAGGGCAGAATAGGAAGGGGTGGGCTCCAGGACACTTTGGCAGGCGCTGATTGATGGCTCAATGTCTTGGAGATGTCTCTGTGACAGATGCCAGTAATGTCTTAACTCCGCCCACCAGTTTGGAGGAGGGAGAACCTTATACCTGTATTGTAGCCATAGTTGTTTTTTTTTGTGTGTCCTTTATTGATTGTTTCACGGTAGGTCTAAGAAATGCATTTATTGATTGTGTCACTGAAATAGAAAGTAATTTTCTTGTTGTCCTGCAATGTGCCCGAAGTGACCTGTGGAATGGATCCTCCCCGGAGAACCGGTGTGTCTCTCCCGCGTGTCTCCCTTGGATGCACCGCATGGGACAAAGGGTGTCATTGTCCAGTAGCTTTTGTTGTAGTCGTTTGCATTAATTTCTAGCATCAGGTCAGTATGCTAAGTATTGTGTGTAGGTGACTTTTAGTCGGTTGTTGATGTACGTACGCACGCAAGGGAAGGGAGCAGAAAGGCTCTTTCCATGTTTGTTGTGGTCTCTTGAGTTCTGAAAGGTATACGATTTCCGCTGAGAGGTTTGCGACCCATTTAGCCAGCTATGTTTGCCGCCATCCACCTTGCAGATGCTTGCATCGGCCCTGTGCCTCCCCCCTGCCTCGACCTAACAGTAGCAAGGATCCTTAGTTGAAAAGTGGTGTTTGAATTTTCGGTCCGCTATTGTGGTTTGTGCAGGGAGTGAGTTGCTTAACGAATAGTGTCGTTAGCTCAGGTTCCAGATGGAGATGTGGAAGGTCTTGCAATTTTTTTTGCCTGTTTACCAGAGTCCGAGGAGATTGATTGGCATTGAGTCAGGAGGTGCATGCATGAGTTTTCAGTGTAGATTAATTGTGAGGAATGGAAAATAACTGACCTTGCCTGGAGGGTAGAAAGTTGCTACTAACCCCTCCTGGACCTGAAGGCCATATCAACAGTCTGGGGTAGTTAAGGCTGAAGGCCAAATCAGCAGGCTGGGTTAGTCAAGGCTAAAAGAACAGGACAAACCAAGAAGGGAGATTAGGCCATCTGGCCAATGCATGCAACCATAGCAACGACCTCCACCCCCCTTTTTTGAAATGTATAAAAGCTGGATTTGTAACTGCTTGCTGCTGTTTTTTTGCCTGCCTGCTCCATCCTGGCGGCGGCAGCCCAAATTCGAATCTGTAATAAAATTTATTTGACTCCGCAATTGGCTATTTGGAGTTGTTTCCCCGGTAGGGGTCTCTGCCTCTTGGGTGGTCTCTGCTCCATTCAACAAATTGTTGTTCCTTTGTGCTTGTGTCCTAAGTGATTTATCCTGCTCGGTGCCCATTTTACCTCCCTGAGGGTATGTTTGTAAAGGACCCTTGTCCTGGAATGTTTTGGTGTTGAGGGTGTAGCCCACATGCCTGTGGTGCTCTGGTTGATGTAAGTGCGAGCATGCAAGCGTGTTGTTGTGAGAAGTGAGGTGAGGCACCGGTCCCGGTGAGGTGAGCTTGTTTGTTGAGGAGGTGGAGGCATTTGTGAGTCCTGAGACAGTGGTATTTTGTGTGTGACATTTTAATTTTTAAGTGTTGTCCATGTCCTTTGTAGTATGATTGATTAGGTGGTGTCCCAGTTGGCCTGTATGGTAGACAGTGGATGCATTTGTAATGTTAGATTGTCATGTGTCTAAGGATTTTTTAAAATATATTTTATTTATTTATTTTTTTTTTTTGCAGAGAGGAAGGGAGAGAGATAGAGAGCTAGAAAAGTCGATGAGAGAGAAACATCAACCAGCTGCCTCCTGCACACCCCCTACCGGGCATGTGCCCGCAACCAATGTACATGCCCTTGACCGGAATCGAACCTGGGACCTTTCAGTCCACAGACCGACACTTCACCACTGAGCCAAACCAGCTTCTGCTGAGAATGTTTTTGTTGTTTAAAAATGCTGATTTTTTTAATTCCATTCATCATGGTTGATTTTTGTTATTGATGCTGGTGCTCGTGTTGTGGAGTCTGTGTGGTTTTTCATTGAGCACAATGCAGTGGCTTTGAAAGGAGAATCAGAAATTGTCCATTTTTTAGGCAGGGCATGGTTGTGTATTTTTCCCCGAAAAAGTGTGTAAGTGTGTGTGTGTGTGTGTGTAGGGTGTTATTGAATTTTTAGTGCTTTTCCCTCCCCAGGGAAATCCTGAAAGAGTCTCTGATGGGCCATCCTGAGGAAAGCAGGGTGGAGGCTTAATGCCACCAAAGGCCTGGGGCTGTTGAAAAGGCTGGAAGTTGTTGATGTTTGCATGATAATAGGGCTTTTGAAACAGGGAGGAAGTGTCCTGCTAGGCTTTGTGGATGGATTTATGTGTCCTGCTGGCCCTCCTTTCCTTAGAGAGGGGTGTGTGTGTGTGCGTGCGTGCGCGCGCGCACAGTGTCTTTCTTTGGTTCGTGTTGATGGTAGTGAAGGAGCGTGGACGATGGTTTGCGTTGTGTGTGTTGTGGTAGGATGTGTGTGTTTTTGAGGCGTGAGTGTAGGCAGATTTATGAGGAGGCAAGCAAGGTGTGAGTGTTTTGTGTTGATTTTGTAAGGAAGCAGAAGGTTGAGCGGTGGCGTCGGTGCGGTAGGTGTTGATGGCAGTGTTTGTGTAAGTGAGGTGGGATGGTTGGTAATGCGAGTGAGGCTCTCCGGGGCCATGTTTGGTGGGAATTGTCAGTATTGGGTTTCCTCACAAAAGGGAAATTTGAGCAACCTATTTTGTGTCTTGCAATGGGCTTCAATGGAGGGTAGGGTGTGGTTTTTGTGTATTTTTACATGCTGGAGAGTTTGTGTTGCTGTTGATTTTTGTCACGGGCAAGTGAAGAATGCAAGAGCATATGGAAGTTGTGATGTTATTTTTCTGAAGGTGTTTGTGCGTTTTGTTTTCAGGCAGGCAGGCAGGGAGGCAGGCAGGCAGACCGGCAGACAGACAGGATTTGTGGTAAGGTTTCTTGTGGCAAATTTGCGGAAAACCAACATTGTCATTGTTAATAATATGTAAAAATAGCTGGGCAACCTAGATGGCTGTGAATGGTTGGAGTCATTAACTCATTCTGTCCTTGATATAGTGGTCGTTGAGGCCAGTTTAATTTGTTAATGCTATGTTAATATTTTTTTGATTTTCTGTTTTTTGAAGTTCCCCCTTAAGAGATGTCTTAGTGTGAGAATGTCACTGAAAGGAATGGTAAAAGACCAGAGCAGACAGCCGTCCCATTTTCCCCAATGAAATGTTTTGCAGTGTATTCATTTTAGTGTTGTCCTTGTGCAGAAAGTGGACTGTGAGTGGTCCCTGAACCAGGCAGGTCATCTTAAGGGATTGTGCAGCAAAACGGCCAAGTGAGAAGAGCCAGTAGTGTGTGTATGATTTTTGGCTGTTGTCAGTCTGATTCTGCAAGTGGCGTGCTGACTTTGCTTGTGTTCATCTTCAGGGACATGGTGTGAGAGCATGTTCGTTAGTGTGTGGAGCCTGTTATTTGAAATGATTTTTTTTCAGGGTACATGTGTTTTATTTTTGAGGTGATGTTGGCATTGATGTGATATGCTATTTTTGTGTTCCCTTGTCTGTGTTATGATTTGGTTTTGCTTGTATTTCAAGTAGGGACATGGTAGCATTGTCTGTAGAGTTTTTGGTTCCTGAGTGAGCACCAGTGGCTATTTTTTCCATTGATTGTTATGGAGCTTGTAAATGAGTGTGTGTTCGGGATGTATGGAGAGAGGGGGCGGGAATGGTGAAGTGAGAGATAGATGATTTGTGTTTGTTATCTGCATAGATATGTTTGTAGGCTGTTATAGTTTAATATTTAAGGCTTATGAAATGGTGGTTGTGTAGATGGTCAGCAGCTGCCTATGTGAAGTGTTGTTAAAGTGCTCTTTGTAGAATTGTGTGTGCATGCGTGTGTGTGTGTGTGTGTGTGTGTAATTTTTATGGTCATCTAGTAAGGTTTGATTGGGCTATGTACTTTTTTCCCTTTCCCCCCTTTCCCGGGAAGTGGCCTTTTCAGTGATTTCATTATGACTAGTAGTCCCTTTGTTCAAGAGTCCTTGTTCCCTGAGGTGAGCCCATTGGATTGTCTCCGCTCCCTCTGGAATTGGTTGAAGAAGTCTCCACCGTAAAGTTCCAGCCTTGACGTCTTTGGCCCTGTGCTGTGCGTTCGCTGTTTGGCCAGGAAAGATCCTCCTCATTGTGTTATTCCTTGCAGTGGGCTGTGTGCATGTGTTTGAAGGAGCCGTTGTGGATCTTTTTAGTGGGTGCATGGAGGTGGTTTTGGACAGTAATGTCCAACCCCATGGTGTTTAATTTGTGCAGGTAGGTGAGGGAGGGTCTGTTTGTGTATTTTGTGAGCTTTTTGTTGAGTCTTTGCGTCATGTGTGGTGAAGTGTCATCTGGTATTTGTTGTGGTCTGTTTTTTGCATGCAAGTGAGGTCTTTGTAAGTGAATTGTCTGTTGGGTAATGTGAGCATGTCCTTGTTTGTGGCTTCACTACGTGTCGACCCATTGTGAGCCTGTGCCCATAGCTTCCTGTTTTCCACAGGTAAGCAAGCTTGATGCTTAGATAGTGTTACTGATGGTCTTAAAGTGATGTAATGATTCGAGTTGATGCGTTCATGCTAAGTTGGCATTGTCCTGTTGAGAGAAGTGTGTAGTGTGCGGATGTTTGTGCCAGCCAGAATGGCACCGAATGCTGAGAACCAGTGGAAGGTGATGCCATGCTGATGTGTTTTGATTGTGTTGATCAAAAGGGTGTTTTAGTGAATGTGTTTGTTGAGTTCTATGCCCTTTCTGTCTGTGTGGACGTGTGCGTTTGTGAGCGATAATCGCCAAGTTGTGGCCTTCCGTGCTTTGGTGTGTGTTAGAAGAATGAGGAAGGTCCATGTCCATTTTGTACGGCGGAGAGGAAGAGGTGTGGCTAGGCGTTTGTGTAGAGCATGTCTATTTCCTTGGTCTTGTGTGTGTCAGTTTTTCTCATGAGGTGGAATGCGTGTGTCATGGTTTAGGGTAGGGGTGTCGAACTCAATCAGAGAAGGGGCCAAAATCTAAAATCCAGCCTAAATCGCGGGCCGAATGGTTTACTGAGCAGTCATAAACTGACAATGTCATAAACTGACAGCGGAGTGCAGTGATTGACAGCGCGGTGCGGGCCACATTGCAAGGCCTGGCGGGCTGGATTTGGCCCGCGGGCCTTGTGTTTGACACATGTGGTTTAGGGAGAGTGTTGATTATCCCCCCCACCAGGTATTGGTCCCGTAATGTTGTTATGACGTCTTGCAGCCTAGGCAGAAGAATGCATCCCCAGTGACATTGCCTTTGTTGTTTTCTTAATTGTGAAAGATGTCATTTTTGCAAGTGTTTGATGGTTGTTAGGTGGTGTCCCTGTTGTATGAGATGGGCAAGATGTTTTGAATTTGGAAAGAAGATGCCGTTTCGTTCTTTCTTTGATAGGTTTTTCGTTAGTAGTTTGGCTCAGGAGAGTGACCACCAAGATATGTTGAAGTAAAGTGTATTTACCAGTGAGGAGCCGTGCTCATTGAGTAGGTAGAGAAATTGGATTTGAAGGATTCTGGAGAGGAGAAAGGAGCCAACCAGGCCATCTCCCCGAATGGGCATGGAGAGAATGGACACGTGAGGGGAGTGGGGAGTGTTTTTTAGGGGAGAAAGAGGAAAGGGTTGGACCTTGGGTGGAACAGGAAGTGGTGGGTGTTTTCCAGGGCATTTCAGCAAATGCTGATTGATGGCTGAATGTATTTGGGGTGTGTCTGGCCAATGCCAGTCCTGTCCTCACTGCCAGTCATGTCCTAGCTGCCAGTCCTGTCCTAGCTGCCAGTCCTGTCCTAACTGCCAGTCATGTCCTAGCTGCCAGTCCTGTCCTAGCTGCCAGTCATGTCCTAACTGCGCCCCCCGTTGGCGGGAGGGATGAGGTCACAGTTCTGTGCCCATGTGGTTCCCTGATCCCCGCAGGGCTAGCTTTCTTTCTTGTATATTTTGAATTGTGTGTTGCGTAGTACCCTAGTGTCTCACTGACATTTTGTATGGTCGCGGAGTGTGCTTGCAATGTCTCCGTGTGCCGCTTGGTTGTTTGCTTATTGCAGCCACAGGTGTTATTTGTCACGTTAGGTGTAGAAACCGTGTTTTGTTTGTCAGTGAAATAAAAATAGATTTTGTTGTTGTCGTCCTGAAATCTGCCAGAAGTTCCTTATTGAGTGTTTTATTTCCTGAGAAACGGTGTTTTTTTTTTTTTTTTTTTTTTTTTTTTTAGAGTTTTTTTCGTGGATGAACCACATGGGATAAAGGATGTAATAGTTTAGCAGCTATTGTTGTAGTAGTTTGTATTATTTTTTAGCAATAGGTCTGTCAGTGAAATGTTGTGTGTCGTTGACTTTTAGTTCATTGCGGATGTTTTTTATCTAGGAAAGGGAACTGAGCAGAATGTCCTTTTCCTTGTTTGTTGTAGTTTCCCGAGTCATCCAAGTGGTTTTGGTATGGTTTCTTTGTGTTAGGAGTGGGATAGAGGGAAGGGGATATCGTGGCGAGCATATAGTCCCCGTGCTCAGTGGAGGATGTGGAATGGCTTTTGTCTGTTGAAGTCGTGAGCGATGTCCACGGGCGTATGAAAGTAAGATATTTGGATTTGATTATTTTTTTTTTTTTGTCATGGAGTGTGTTTGTGTGTCCTGGGTGTTGTGCCCTGGAAGCGTGAAGATGTTGCCTTTTGATCAGATGTGTGTGATAAGTGAGGGCCACCTGTTGATTGTTTATCGTGTGTGCACGTGATCCATAGTTTGGATTCGAGGACTTGTTCTTTGCCCGTGTCAGAAATGTATCTGAGGCCATGTCCCTTGCCCGTGTCGGCAATGTATTTTTGTGCGTGGTAGTGGCCATGCAATGATTTTTAAAGTTTTGAGTGTGTTTCGCATCATGGGTGTTCCTGGCGGTTTCCCTGGTGTCTGTATGGTTTGTGATTAGTTGAGTTAGTTAAGGACTTATGAATTTTTTGAGCCCTTTTTTCAAATCCTTTTGAGTAAGTGAATGTGTATTTCCTGCAGAGCACCCATTATATTTTCATACATTCATGCCGAGAGTATTGCATGCCCATAGTGTTTGTATGGTGTATGAATTGGTATCCGTGTCTTATTTTTCCCCTGTCATCGTTCCAGTGGCAGATGAGGTGCCAAGTTTGTGTGTGGAGCGTGAACCCAAGCAAGTGTGTTTTCTCTGTGTGTGTGTATGTACGCAGTACGTCCGTGATCGAAGGACAGCATGGTGATGTTGTTGATGTGTTCGTTGTTAGTATTTCACGTCACCTATGTTTTCTCTCCCTCAGAAGTGCCACTTGCTCCCAATAAAGGATGGCCATCCATCTTCCCGGACAAGTGAGCGTGGGTGGGATATGGCTCGTTTTGTGCAAGGCCCGTGTAGTGACTCTGTGAAGCCAGAAAAGAATGAAGCTGCAGGTTGTCCATGGAAAAGGAGTGTGCATAGCAGCGTGAAGGTAATTATAAGTGTTGTTGTATTCAATATTTTGTGTTTTGGCACATGTTTGTGTATAAATTTCTGGAGTTAGTTTGAGATTTTTGAAGTGTCGGAAGGGGATGGCTATGGGAAGGGGTCCCGTGTGCATTTTTTAATTGTGACCATCGCAGCCACCGAATGGTGCCCCCGAGAGAAAGAGAAACCATATTTTCGTATGATGTGTCATCAGTCCTATTTTTTTTTTTCAATGGTTCTTGAAAATAATGATGGTTGTCCTTGGCCATTTTCCCTCCACGACCGGTGTCCATGTTTTTCAGTATCGTGGATTTCAACGTTGCAGATTTAAGTTATTTTCAAGGAAGTTTTTGTTGTACGTTCATGTGTTTGTGTTTGCCGTCTCTTTTTCGTTCAGGTTGGTAATTTAAAAATGTTTTTGACGCATTTAAAAAAATTTTTTTTGAAAAGATACATGTGTGTAAAGTATCTCTGTATTTATTATTTATTTAAATTTCACTGTGATTGTGGAATGATATTTTCAGAAGCCACTGTTGATTTTTGGAGCGCTTGTGGAAGTTTATGGTTGATATAGTTATTGATGCAATGTGTTGCAGATGGAGAGATTTCTGTGGACGGAGGAGCAGCGGTAGCATCAGGACGAGGAAGGTTTAGGCCGCGCACCTGCGGTCTCCGATGCTTTGCAAAGTCCCGGAGTATCCACTTGACCCTTGGCTTTGTATGCGGCCTCCGCTCCCTTCAATGCTGCCGTTGTTGTTCATAGGATGAGCACAAGGTAACGTCAGAGTGTGTATGTCCATGAGCCCTGATATTCTTTCTAAAACACATCACCGAGGCATCCCATTTTGCTCCGCCACGTTGTGCCATGTATGTCGACATTGGCAGGTTAAGTCATGTGAGGTTTTCATCTAAAGAAATGTTGATGCAAACCAACTTTAAGTAACC
Organism: Pipistrellus hanaki; assembly: GCF_964339955.1. NCBI lineage: Eukaryota > Metazoa > Chordata > Mammalia > Chiroptera > Vespertilionidae > Pipistrellus > Pipistrellus hanaki. Next base: position 44,216 of record NW_028182237.1, on the reverse strand, counting down.
ATCTTTTTAAAATTGTATTTTGAATCTATGTATTATTTAATGTATTTCCCAAAGTGGCCATTGTTTTTCAGTGGCTATGCTTGCTAGCATTGCTTGTGTGTGGTCATGTTCGAATGTCCTTTTTGAATGTGTTATGATGAGCTTCTGTACGTGTTCCCGTGGGCACTCGAGGCCATGGCACCGCCCTTGCCCCTGCCCCTTGCAATCGTGAGGAGAATTCCCTTTCCTTTGTGGCTTGTTTATTGGAAATGTGAATGCACCCGTGTATGGAACGCATCGTTTGGTGGGTGGGTGGCAGGTTCCGTTGAGTTTGTTAGCAGCCACAGTGCTTTAAGGTTTTAAGGTTTGTCAGTGCAGGAGACGGACAGCTGTGAGAGGGCGTGGAATATTGTATGTGAGATTGGAATAGTGTTGCCCTGCAGCATGCTGAAAGCCATATGTTTTACAGTCTGTGGATTGTGTTATTTTTCATGTCCCCTATCTGTTGTTGCCAGGCATGCCAGCATTCAATGTCTGAATGACAAGGTACATATTAGTGTGTAGCTTGCTGTTGGCATTCTGTGCCCCTGATGATTGGAATTGCAAGTTATCTTACCACGGTGTGCACTTCATTTTATGGGGGATCTCATGGAACTGTACCATGCATAGCCCATTTATTCCACAAGTTGAACTTTGATGGGCAGCACCACACCAGATCGTTGCAGCACTGTGGCTGGCAATAGCCTTCCCATCCTGTGATTTGGCTGATTTCAGCACCTCTGTTGCCTCACTGAGTTCCCTTAAATGCTGTTTTTTCCATGTGAAAACTTCGTTGTGAGTTTTTTGTCTATGTGCATTTTCTTTCTTTTTTTTTACTATGTGCATTTTCTGAGCATCCTTTATTGTCCTTGGGAATCACTGTGCCATGTATGCCCACACCCCTCCCTGTTCCATGGTTAGGCATCTTTAAGTTTAATGTATAGTATGTGGAGTGTACGTTTCAGAGTTTTTGAATAAGTGCTAACTTTAATACCTCATGCGATGCTGTGCATATGCTCCAAGCAACCTTTGTTTCTACTGCCCCTTTCCCGACCTCATTCCACCAGACCCTTGCTTGTTCACTGACAGGTTATTTTCTGTTGGTTGTTGTGCAGCAGCAAGTACTTATTACTGTCAAAGGTGGTGTGTACCCTTGCGTTCTGTGTCATTCACATTCCCTGGATGCCCATTGTTTTTTGTTCTGGCCATGTCATGGTTGCCTGGCTGCAGCAACCCTGGGAGCCTGTCCAGGTTATGTTCATTTCATGTGGTTATTTTTCCCAACTGTCTCACATCACGTGCAGTCACAGTTTGGTGGCCCCTGTTCCCGACCGCATTGTCCTGTGCAGCACAGCCTGACGGTGACTGACCTGTTTTCTCGTGGTGGGGAGGTCCCCCAAGATTGCAAAACAGGGATTGGGATGTTTATTTGGTCGTGTGGGTGTGCTGTGTAGCTTGGGAACCAAAGCCCTCCGTCTCCCTGACCGGTAGCTGATGTCTCTGTCCAGTAACTGAACGATGCCATCCCCGTACCATTGTTTTCACTGCAGCCTATCAGTGTGCGGTCAAGCGTCCACATGTGTACTTTGACAAAGGTGCGTTGTCCGGCTCGCAATGTGCCAGGGCCGGTTTTTCCAAAAAGTAGCGCTCCTTTGCTCACCTCCTTGTGGTGCTGCCCTCACACCAAGGCCCACATGTGAAAGCCATCCTAGAATCGTTTCCGTTGTGTGCTGACTCATGCATGTCCAGCTCTAGTGTCTGGGAAATCCAGTAGATAGTGTCCTGTATCCACCCCTTTCCTGCTGGATAGTGGTTACTGCTCTAACGTGCGTGTCAAAATGTGGGCCCGTTGTGAAACTGCTAAAGGGACAGTAATCATGCATTCAGTGCATTTTAGGAGAAAGGGTTTGACATCCAGTGCCCAGGTTGTGTTTCCCTTCCCATGTGGAACACATAGGTAACTGTGATTGGTGCATTATTCCTGTTGCTGTCATGAACCCATCCTTCCCTACCACCCAATCCCATGATGTGATAGATATAGTGATGCACTCATGAAGGTTTTCACCTTCAATGTCTGAATTTTCAAGCGTAGAAATCATGCAGCTTTTAGGGTATTGTAAGTCCTTTGGTTGGTGCAGCCAAGTAAGTGCAGCCCACTCTTGTCAGTCTATGCTGCTAATTATTGGATCCTGAGGTGTCCCGTCTTAGTTTCCACTTTTTCTCATGGGGATGTGCACTACGTATGGGCCATGTGTCCCAGCACTTGGACTTAGATGACCTTGTGTCACCATATGTGAGTTTGCTGGTAGCAGTACCCTTGTTGGCCTCATCCAGGTCCCTAAAGGGCCGCTGCTTTGCCTGCAAAAACCTGTCTGCGATATTTTTGTATATGTGCATGTGCTGACGAACCATTGAATCCCTGTGCCATGTGTGCCCATATCACTCCCTGTTCCTCGGTCATATTGCTCTGAGCTCATGGGGTGCTGCAATGTGGTATGGATTAGTTGAGAAAGGGCCAAGTGCAGGCTACCATCCTGTGGATGTGGTGGTAGGCACCCCTTGCATATCTAGTGCCCCTTTTCCTAATTGAGTCCATGGAACCCTGTCCTGCTCACTAACAGGTTATTTGTTTTGCTGTGGAGCAGTCAGTACTCATTGGCTGAAAGACGGTATGTGTCCTTGTCGGTGTCTGCATTTACCATGGTTATATTCCCACCATGGTCATGTGGCAGTAACCCCAGGAGGTCCTCCAGCCTGTTTATTCTATGTAGTCATGGTACCTCCTACCCACAATGAGCATCCACAGAATTGTATTCGCGCCCCCCCCCCCCCCCCCTTTCTGCATCATCCTGGGTGGGTAGCACAGCCTGGTGGTGGCTGATCTGTATCCTCATGGGGGAAGACAATCTCTGTAATATGTATGGCCAAATCCCCCCGTTCCTTGGTCACATGTGTTTAAGCTCCTGTGGTGCTGTGGAGTATTTGCAAAAGGGCTCACTTGTTACTTCAAACCTGTGGATGTCCTGTTAGCCCCCCATCCCTGCATTTGTACTGGCCCTTTCCCTAATTGACTCCATCAGGTACCATTTATTTGCTATTTTTCTGGGGAGCAGTGTGTACTCATCACCTCAGAGATGGTGTGTGCCCTTGTGGATGGCATTTCCTAGGGTTAAGTATCCGTATACTGTGGATGCTCATTATCATTTGTAATGGGATATCATGGTTGTCAGCAGTAAGCCCAGGAGCCCCTCCATCCTATTGGTTTATTGTATGTATGCTGTGTAGTCACGCTGTTTATTGTATGCAGTTGGTCATGCTTATTCCCCCCCACAATGTATTGTATACTCCACAAGTTTAGTAGGCTCCCCGCCCCGCATCAGCCTGAGTTGCACAGCTGGTGGTGGCTGACCTGTATCCACACGGCGGGAGGTGCACAAGGCTGTGAAGCTGCCAGGCCTTGGGTCAGTGTATTTCGTGACCTGGCCGTGGTACCTAGTGTGGGAACCAAAGTCCTCTGCCTCCCTAGGCATGATCGATAGCTGTTGTAGCTATCCAGTATTTGAATCATGGCATGACTTTCCATTTTCACTTCAGCCTATCAGTGTGCGTTGAACAGTGCATGTTGTTTGACCAGCAATGCACGAGTCTGCGTCCGTCCCAATCTGTCAGAGGTTAATTTTCCAAAAGTAGTGCCCCTTTCCACCCCTTGTGTTGCTGCCGTCACAGAAAGGCCACCATGTCCGAGCACTTGCAGAATCCTGGTTTTATTGTGTGATTCCTCATTCACGTCCAGCATTGGTATCACATACACCCCCAACCCCAGCATTCCTGCCCATGTAGTCCTTTTCAAAAGTGGGGCTCCCTGTAAAAGACCACTCGCACTCTTGTCATTTGAAGGCATGAGTCGCAACACCAAAGTCCAGGGTGCCCACCTTGGTTCATCGTCCCCATCCCCGGGACAATGTTTTCCACTAAAGTGTCCCCCTCAGGCTTCTGCCATCACTCCTCCCCTTAGTGCACTTGCCACTTCCACCCACCTCATGGACTTTTATGTCACGTAAGTGTGTGTGGCCACATGCCTGTTTCCCAATTTTACGAGCGTCCTTGCCTGGACTAAACGTTGGACAAGGTGTGTGGATTTAGATTTTGTCCAGTTTTGTGTTTTCCCTCGTTGTCCCAGAGTCGTCCTGAAGGCTTGTGTAGCTAAGAGGTACGCTTTCCAGTGTTGCTGGTTCGTGTTCCACGGTGCCCTCCCCACCATTGTTTTTGTTATCGCCGTCAGCCGCGTTCCACCCTTTTCATGTTTCCCTTTGTTCGCAATCATGGTGTTTCCCATGGATGCCCTAGGCTTCCCACCCCATGGATGGAGACAGGTACATATGAGTGTCATCAGTGCTTGTGTATTCTCTCATTACAGTGGTCCCGCTTGCTCTGTTTTAATGAGTGTTTTGTGTGTCCAGCAGATACACAACCCCATCTATTTATGTGAGGACCCCCATGCTTTTTAGCTCAGTTGTCCGAGATACTCCTTTTGTCTGGCATGCATGCTAGCTCATTGTGTAGACCTGCTTCATGCCAGCTCATTGTGTAGACCTGCTTCCGTCTGGCACCTTTGCCAGCTCATTAATTAGGCCTGTTTCTGTCTGGCACCTTTGCCAGCTGATTGTGTAGACCTGCTACAATTTGGCACCTTTGCCAGCTCATTGATTCTGCCTGCTAGTGTTTGGCACCTTTGCCAGCTCATTGAATAGGCCTGCTACCGTCTGGCACCTTTGCCAGCTCATTGATTAGGCCTGCTACCGTCTGGCACCTTTGCCAGCTCATTGTGTAGAACTGCTACCGGCTAGCATGCATGCCAGCTCATTGATTCTGCCTTCTACCGTCTGGCACCTTTGCCAGCTCATTGATTCTGCCTTCTACCGTCTGGCACCTTTGCCAGCTCATTGATTCTGCCTGCTACCGTCTGGCACCTTTGCCAGCTCATTGATTAGGCCTTCTACCGTCTGGCATGCATGCCAGCTCATTGATTCTGCCTGCTACTGTCTGGCACCTTGGCCAGCTCATTGAATAGGCCTGCTACCGTCTGGCACCTTTGCCAGCTCATTGATTCTGCCTGCTACCGTCTGGCACCTTTGCCAGCTCATTGATTAGGCCTGCTACCGTCTGGCACCTTTGCCAGCTCATTGATTCTGCCTGCTACCGTCTGGCACCTTTGCCAGCTCATTGATTCTGCCTGCTACCGTCTGGCACCTTTGCCAGCTCATTGAATAGGCCTACTACCGTCTGGCACCTTTGCCAGCTCATTGTGTAGAACTGCTACCGTCTGGCATGCATGCCAGCTCATTGATTCTGCCTGCTACTGTCTGGCACCTTGGCCAGCTCATTGAATAGGCCTGCTACCGTCTGGCACCTTTGCCAGCTCATTGTGTAGAACTGCTACCGTCTGGCATGCATGCCAGCTCATTGATTCTGCCTGCTACTGTCTGGCACCTTGGCCAGCTCATTGAATAGGCCTGCTACCGTCTGGCACCTTTGCCAGCTCATTGATTCTGCCTGCTACCGTCTGGCACCTTTGCCAGCTCATTGATTCTGCCTTCTACCGTCTGGCACCTTTGCCAGCTCATTGATTCTGCCTGCTACCGTCTGGCATGCATGCCAGCTCATTGTGTAGAACTGCTACCGTCTGGCATGCATGCCAGCTCATTGATTCTGCCTGTTACTGTCTGGCACCTTGGCCAGCTCATTGAATAGGCCTGCTACCGTCTGGCACCTTTGCCAGCTCATTGATTCTGCCTGCTACCGTCTGGCACCTTTGCCAGCTCATTGATTAGGCCTGCTACCGTCTGGCACCTTTGCCAGCTCATTGATTAGGCCTGCTACCGTCTGGCACCTTTGCCAGCTCATTGATTCTGCCTGCTACCGTCTGGCACGTTTGCCAGCTCATTGATTCTGCCTGCTACAGTCTGGCACCTTTGCCAGCTCATTGAATAGGCCTGCTACCGTCTGGCACCTTTGCCAGCTCATTGCATAGGTCTGATACCGTCTGGCACCTTTGCCAGCCCATTGAATAGGCCTGCTACCGTCTGGCACCTTTGCCAGCTCATTGTGTAGAACTGCTACCGTCTGGCATGCATGCCAGCTCATTGATTCTGCCTGCTACTGTCTGGCACCTTGGCCAGCTCATTGAATAGGCCTGCTACCGTCTGGCACCTTTGCCAGCTCATTGATTCTGCCTGCTACCGTCTGACACCTTTGTCAGCTCATTGATTAGGCCTGCTACCGTCTGGCATGCATGCCAGCTCATTGTGTAGAACTGCTACCGGCTAGCATGCATGCCAGCTCATTGATTCTGCCTTCTACCGTCTGGCACCTTTGCCAGCTCATTGATTCTGCCTTCTACCGTCTGGCACCTTTGCCAGCTCATTGATTCTGCCTGCTACCGTCTGGCACCTTTGCCAGCTCATTGATTAGGCCTGCTACCGTCTGGCACCTTTGCCAGCTCATTGATTCTGCCTGCTACCGTCTGGCACCTTTGCCAGCTCATTGATTCTGCCTGCTACCGTCTGGCACCTTTGCCAGCTCATTGAATAGGCCTGCTACCGTCTGGCACCTTTGCCAGCTCATTGTGTAGAACTGCTACCGTCTGGCATGCATGCCAGCTCATTGATTCTGCCTGCTACTGTCTGGCACCTTGGCCAGCTCATTGAATAGGCCTGCTACCGTCTGGCACCTTTGCCAGCTCATTGTGTAGAACTGCTACCGTCTGGCATGCATGCCAGCTCATTGATTCTGCCTGCTACTGTCTGGCACCTTGGCCAGCTCATTGAATAGGCCTGCTACCGTCTGGCACCTTTGCCAGCTCATTGATTCTGCCTGCTACCGTCTGGCACCTTTGCCAGCTCATTGATTCTGCCTTCTACCGTCTGGCACCTTTGCCAGCTCATTGATTCTGCCTGCTACCGTCTGGCATGCATGCCAGCTCATTGTGTAGAACTGCTACCGTCTGGCATGCATGCCAGCTCATTGATTCTGCCTGTTACTGTCTGGCACCTTGGCCAGCTCATTGAATAGGCCTGCTACCGTCTGGCACCTTTGCCAGCTCATTGATTCTGCCTGCTACCGTCTGGCACCTTTGCCAGCTCATTGAATAGGCCTGCTACCGTCTGGCACCTTTGCCAGCTCATTGTGTAGAACTGCTACTGTCTGGCATGCATGCCAGCTCATTGATTCTGCCTGCTACTGTCTGGCACCTTGGCCAGCTCATTGAATAGGCCTGCTACCGTCTGGCACCTTTGCCAGCTCATTGTGTAGAACTGCTACCGTCTGGCATGCATGCCAGCTCATTGATTCTGCCTGCTACTGTCTGGCACCTTGGCCAGCTCATTGAATAGGCCTGCTACCGTCTGGCACCTTTGCCAGCTCATTGATTCTGCCTGCTACCGTCTGGCACCTTTGCCAGCTCATTGATTCTGCCTTCTACCGTCTGGCACCTTTGCCAGCTCATTGATTCTGCCTGCTACCGTCTGGCATGCATGCCAGCTCATTGTGTAGAACTGCTACCGTCTGGCATGCATGCCAGCTCATTGATTCTGCCTGTTACTGTCTGGCACCTTGGCCAGCTCATTGAATAGGCCTGCTACCGTCTGGCACCTTTGCCAGCTCATTGATTCTGCCTGCTACCGTCTGGCACCTTTGCCAGCTCATTGATTAGGCCTGCTACCGTCTGGCACCTTTGCCAGCTCATTGATTAGGCCTGCTACCGTCTGGCACCTTTGCCAGCTCATTGATTCTGCCTGCTACCGTCTGGCACGTTTGCCAGCTCATTGATTCTGCCTGCTACAGTCTGGCACCTTTGCCAGCTCATTGAATAGGCCTGCTACCGTCTGGCACCTTTGCCAGCTCATTGCATAGGTCTGATACCGTCTGGCACCTTTGCCAGCCCATTGAATAGGCCTGCTACCGTCTGGCACCTTTGCCAGCTCATTGTGTAGAACTGCTACCGTCTGGCATGCATGCCAGCTCATTGATTCTGCCTGCTACTGTCTGGCACCTTGGCCAGCTCATTGAATAGGCCTGCTACCGTCTGGCACCTTTGCCAGCTCATTGATTCTGCCTGCTACCGTCTGACACCTTTGTCAGCTCATTGATTAGGCCTGCTACCGTCTGGCATGCATGCCAGCTCATTGTGTAGAACTGCTACCGGCTAGCATGCATGCCAGCTCATTGATTCTGCCTTCTACCGTCTGGCACCTTTGCCAGCTCATTGATTCTGCCTTCTACCGTCTGGCACCTTTGCCAGCTCATTGATTCTGCCTGCTACCGTCTGGCACCTTTGCCAGCTCATTGATTAGGCCTGCTACCGTCTGGCACCTTTGCCAGCTCATTGAATAGGCCTGCTACCGTCTGGCACCTTTGCCAGCTCATTGATTAGGCCTGCTACCGTCTGGCACCTTTGCCAGCTCATTGTGTAGAACTGCTACCGTCTGGCATGCATGCCAGCTCATTGATTCTGCCTGCTACCGTCTGGCACCTTTGCCGGCTTATTATATGTTGGTCGTATCCATCCACCCATCCATCCACCCACCCATACCTAGTCATCCAGCCAGCCATGCAGGCAGGCACGCACCCACCCCACCTCACCCCATCCCATCCACTCACCCACCTTTGCAACCTCCCTCAGCCCCCATTGTCTGAAATTCAATGTGTTTTTCTGTCCTTTCCCTTCCAGTGGCCACCCTGCCATGCACGGTGGTTCCCTCCCATGTGTCATGTTCGGAGTCGCTCACGTACGAAGAAAGCACAGACACTGACAGGGCGGTGGGGTCGTGGGCATGGGGACAGAAGGGTAGCTGTGGCGCAAAGTGTGATGGGGTCACGGAAGGTCCATGTAGGGTAAGAGGGTTGGGGGAGGGTCAGCCTTTGAGGGGCCGTGCAGGGGGTCTGATTTTTTTTTTTGTCATTGGCTCATTTCCTGAGCTCCTGGGGAATGGGCATTACAAAGCAGTATTGTACTGTCCCTTCCTCCCTGTTCATGGCAACCACCGGCTAGTGTGTTCAGCAGTGATTGCTATGGTGTCCGAGCAAGGCACAAGTACTTGGAATTTTCTCCAGTCATCCATCAGTCCCCAACAGTCCCCAGTAGTCCTCAGTAGTCCACAGCATTCCACAGTAGTCCACAGCAGTCCCTAACAGTCCACAGCAGTCCACAGTAGTCCCTAGCAGTGCACAGTAGTCCTAAGCAGTCCCCAGTAGTGCCCAGCAGTCCGCAGCAGTCCACAGTAGTCCCCAGCAGTGCCCAGTAGTCCACAGTAGTCCTCAGCAGTCCGCAGGAGTCCCCAGTAGTCCCTAGCAGTCCCTAACAGTCCACAGCAGTCCCCAGCAGTCCTCAATAGTCCCCATCAGTCCCCAGTAGTCCCAAGCAGTCCACAGCAGTCCCTAACAGTCCCCAGCAGTCCCCAGCAGTCCTCAGCAGTCCCCAGTAGTGCCCAGCAGTCCGCAGCAGTCCGCAGCAGTCCACAGTAGTCCACAGTAGTCCACAGTAGTCCTAAGTAGTCCGCAGCAGTCCGCAGCAGTCCACAGCAGTCCACAGTAGTCCCCAGCAGTCCTAAGTAGTCCACAGCAGTCCGCAGCAGTCCACAGCAGTCCTAAGTAGTCCACAGTAGTCCCCAGCAGTCCTAAGTAGTCCCCAGCAGTCCACAGTAGTCCCCATCAGTCCACAGTACTCCCCAGCAGTCCTAAGTAGTCCACAGTAGTCCCCAGTAGTCCCCAGCAGTCCACAGTAGTCCCCAGCAGTCCTAAGTAGTCCACAGTAGTCCACAGCAGTCCCCAGCAGTCCTAAGTAGTCCACAGCAGTCCTAAGTAGTCCACAGTAGTCCACAGTAGTCCCCAGCAGTCCTAAGTAGTCCACAGTAGTCCACAGCAGTCCCCAGCAGTCCTAAGTAGTCCACAGCAGTCCTAAGTAGTCCACAGTAGTCCACAGTAGTCCCCAGCAGTCCTAAGTAGTCCACAGTAGTCCACAGCAGTCCGCAGCAGTCCGCAGCAGTCCGCAGCAGTCCGCAGCAGTCCTAAGTAGTCCACAGTAGTCCCCAGCAGTCCACAGTAGTCCCCAGCAGTCCACAGTAGTCCCCAGCAGTCCTAAGTAGTCCACAGTAGTCCACAGTAGTCCACAGCAGTCCGCAGCAGTCCGCAGCAGTCCACAGCAGTCCTAAGTAGTTCCCAGCAGTCCACAGCAGTCCGCAGCAGTCCGCAGCAGTCCGCAGCAGTCCCCAGCAGTCCTAAGTAGTCCCCAGCAGTCCACAGTAGTCCACAGCAGTCCTAAGTAGTCCCCAGCAGTCCACAGTAGTCCACAGCAGTCCTAAGTAGTCCACAGTAGTCCCCAGCAGTCCTCAGCAGTCCCCAGCAGTCCACAGTAGTCCTAAGCAGTCCCCAGCAGTCCTCAGTAGTCCCCAGTAGTCCTAAGCAGTCCCCAGCAGTCCTCAGTAGTCCCCAGCAGTCCTCAGCAGTCCCCAGCAGTCCACAGTAGTCCTAAGCAGTCCCCAGCAGTCCTCAGTAGTCCCCAGCAGTCCTCAGCAGTCCCCAGCAGTCCACAGTAGTCCTAAGCAGTCCCCAGCAGTCCTCAGTAGTCCCCAGCAGTCCACAGTAGTCCTAAGCAGTCCTCAGTAGTCCCCAGTAGTCCTAAGCAGTCCCCAGCAGTCCTCAGTAGTCCCCAGCAGTCCTCAGCAGTCCCCAGCAGTCCACAGTAGTCCTAAGCAGTCCCCAGCAGTCCTCAGTAGTCCCCAGCAGTCCACAGTAGTCCTAAGCAGTCCTCAGTAGTCCCCAGTAGTCCTAAGCAGTCCCCAGCAGTCCTCAGTAGTCCCCAGCAGTCCTCAGCAGTCCCCAGCAGTCCACAGTAGTCCTAAGCAGTCCCCAGCAGTCCTCAGTAGTCCCCAGCAGTCCACAGTAGTCCTAAGTAGTCCACAGTAGTCCCCAGTAGTCCCCAGCAGTCCTAAGTAGTCCACAGCAGTCCACAGTAGTCCCCAGCAGTCCTAAGTAGTCCACAGCAGTCCACAGTAGTCCCCAGCAGTCCACAGTAGTCCCCAGCAGTCCTAAGTAGTCCACAGTAGTCCACAGCAGTCCCCAGCAGTCCGCAGCAGTCCGCAGCAGTCCTAAGTAGTCCACAGTAGTCCACAGTAGTCCCCAGCAGTCCTAAGTAGTCCACAGTAGTCCACAGCAGTCCGCAGCAGTCCGCAGCAGTCCGCAGCAGTCCTAAGTAGTCCACAGTAGTCCACAGTAGTCCCCAGCAGTCCACAGTAGTCCCCATCAGTCCACAGTAGTCCCCAGCAGTCCTAAGTAGTCCACAGTAGTCCGCAGCAGTCCGCAGCAGTCTGCAGCAGTCCACAGCAGTCCACAGCAGTCCTAAGTAGTTCCCAGCAGTCCACAGCAGTCCGCAGCAGTCCGCAGCAGTCCGCAGCAGTCCTAAGTAGTCCACAGTAGTCCCCAGCAGTCCACAGTAGTCCCCATCAGTCCACAGTAGTCCCCAGCAGTCCTAAGTAGTCCACAGTAGTCCCCATCAGTCCACAGTAGTCCCCAGCAGTCCTAAGTAGTCCACAGTAGTCCATAGCAGTCCTAAGTAGTCTACAGTAGTCCCCAGCAGTCCTAAGTAGTCCACAGCACTCCACAGTAGTCCCCAGCAGTCCTAAGTAGTCCACAGCAGTCCACAGCAGTCCACAGCAGTCCTAAGTAGTCCACAGTAGTCCACAGCAGTCCTAAGTAGTCCCCAGCAGTCCACAGTAGTCCCCAGCAGTCCTAAGTAGTCCACAGTAGTCCCCAGCAGTCCTAAGTAGTCCACAGTAGTCCCCAGCAGTCCTCAGCAGTCCCCAGCAGTCCACAGTAGTCCTAAGCAGTCCCCAGCCGTCCTCAGTAGTCCCCAGCAGTCCACAGTAGTCCTAAGCAGTCCCCAGCAGTCCTCAGTAGTCCCCAGTAGTCCTAAGCAGTCCCCAGCAGTCCTCAGTAGTCCCCAGCAGTCCTCAGCAGTCCCCAGCAGTCCACAGTAGTCCTAAGCAGTCCCCAGCAGTCCTCAGTAGTCCCCAGCAGTCCTCAGCAGTCCCCAGCAGTCCACAGTAGTCCTAAGCAGTCCCCAGCAGTCCTCAGCAGTCCCCAGCAGTCCACATCAGTCCACAGTAGTCCCCAGCAGTCCACAGTAGTCCATAGCAGTCCCCAGCAGTCCTCAGTAGTCCTCAGTAGTACATAGTAATCCTAAGTAGTCCCCAGCAGTCCACATTAGTCTCCAGCAGTCTGTAGCAGTTTGCAGCAGTTCTCAGTAGTCCGCAGTCCCCAGCAGTCCACAGTAGTCCACATCAAGTCTCCAGCAGTTGGCAGCAGTCCTCAGTAGTCCTCTGCAGCAGTAGCATTGGCGGTGGCGGCGGCGACACATCCAGTGTCCGGCACTTGTTTTTCCTGTGTTTTGTTGAGGGGTTGCGTTACTGAGATTTGCCTTCCATGGAATGCCCGGCATGTTTCTCACAGCGCTCAAGCTTTGAAACGAGTGTGTTGGAAGCTTGGGAGATGCTCACTGCACCATCTTTACCTCTAGTTTCCCAATGCTATGTCTTATGCTGAGACCTTAATCCCTCTTGTATTTCAGTGCAATCCCCCACCAGGCACCAATTTACAGGCGTCTTTCACGCTAGTCATTGTTCCCAGGAAATTTTTGGGAGGTTTTCTTCTTCGCCCCCCCCCCCCGCCCCTTCACCGTAGTCTTTATGTGAGTTTTTATTGCAACTTTGTCATTACTCCCCATTATTGGCACTCAGCTTTCCTGTGAATGGTTCACCTTCTCCTGACCCTTATTCCTTGCCTTTCTCTGTGTACAGTAGTTTGCTTGGAGCCCAGGGAGAAAGGGTGTTTTCTCTGCTGTATGGGTGGAATGCATTGTGGTCCACCTGTCCTTTCCCCTCTTAGGGTCCTAACCCCATCCCATCAGTCCACCTAATGAAATCACTGCACCAACAATGGTGCATCACGGCCCTGTCCCCAATCTCAGAGGTCCTTCTATGTCTGCTGCCTCGAGGCCATGCTTTAGCCGTCCTTAGTGTTGACTCCCCTCCCCCACGCTCAGTGGCAGGTGGGCACGTGCTGTGTTTTGTGTTCCGGCACAGACACTCACCCGTCAGTTCAGGCAGCAGGTGTTGTTTTCCGAGCGTGCGGCGTGTCGTGCTTCATCCTCCTGTAGGGTGCATGTCCAGGGAAGTCACTCAGCATCAGTGCCGGATATGTCTTTTTCTTGTCAGATATACGCCTTTGGGAAAGAAATGCATCATCATCAGTGGCTATGCGGTGTGAAGTATTTTTTGGTCATACCTGCTAACAGCTCTGCGAGGACTCGCTGGCTATCTGCACTCGCGTTTCTGTCGTGCAGTTGAACCCCAGAATGCATTCAAATACGTGGCCAGGAAAGATGCGAGAGCACCACACGCGGGCGGTCTCCACGCGACCGCGCCTCTTTAGGGGCAGGTAATTATTTTTAAATTTTGTGAAAAGGAAAACCCCCATTCTACAACAAACTGTTTGGAATGTTTCTGCTGTTCTTCCTAGATAAACTGTTGTTTTTTAGTTTGCTTTAGCCCGTTTGAAGAGTGATGAACATAAACTTAGCTGTCTGACTTTGTAGGGCAGAGAGCAGATATGCCCACCATGTCAAAACCATGCCAGGTGCACCTTGTCAATTCGTTAGAACAGCATTGTTTTTTTCTGGAGGCCAGCACAGAGATAACTATTAAGTGTCCATAGGGCTGGCTCTTAAAAAAAAAAAAAGTTCTGCCTGTAATCCTTCCCAGAACTTGAACTCATCCTCCCTAAAGCCATCGCGTGCTGAACAAAGCAAGCGTCTCCAAATCCCCCCCCCCCCCACCGTCCTACCGCTTGTGAACTGCAATAGTTCAAAGCAAAGGAATTTTCCGTTGTTCTAAATTGCAAATCGTAAAGATTATATTCCAAACACTGTGGTCATCCCGCAGGGTCGTTCCCAGTCACATCCTGCCGGACACTGGAATGTGGGTCTATCTTGCAGAAGCAGAACCGAGTGGTTAATCTCCAAAGGGATTTCGACATCTGAATTTTCCCTGGACTAGGAAAATTGTGTTAGCAGGTTTAAAATTGAAAGAGCAGTTTTTCCCAAAGTATATTTGCCACTGTATTCAAGTTTCCAAGTTATTTATATGTGTCAGTGCTGTATACCCTTTCTGTGAGAAGTGCTGTGCATGTGTAACACTTGCTACATTTTTTTTTGTCCCTATGTCCCGTCACACCCGTGGGGGATGTTAGCAGAGGGAGCATGCAGTGAGGTGGGTTAAGGGAACACAGAATGGATTTCATGGCTACAGTGCATAGTGCAGATGTGGAGCAGGAGGCGGAGGGTTGGCAGTGGAGCCTTTTTAGTTTACCCGTTTGTGGAGCCCTCCTTCGTTGGCGCTGTAGCGGAAGTTGTTTGTGTATGCTGGGTCTCCATTTGTTTCACGTGCACGTTACCTTTCCGCTTTATCACTTGATTGTCTTCCTCATTTCAGGTGCGTCCAAGGCGCGAGTCTGTGTTCCTCAAGCAAGCCCTGCCTCATGTTCACATTTGTTGCTGTCCTTTGGGTTCACTATGTTTCCTGTCCTTTAATTATAACGGATTAGTTAATTTTCACTGTATTTCACATGTCATTGGCAATATTAATGTCATCATTGTCAGTATTCAGATTATTGTTGCTTTTCTTTAAGGGGGGTGTCACTGTAGTCTGCCTGTACTTTGTAGGGATCTTGTGGCACGCTTTCGCAGCGTGCCGCTTTAGGGTCGAGCTCCCGGAGGGAGGGATTTAATCCCGTTCCATGCCGTGGTTTCTCGCCCATCCGTGTGAAACGGCCTCCGTCCAGCGGAGCCGGCCCGCTCGGAGGCCTTATGGGCGTTCCCAGCGAGAGCGTCACTTATCCCGCGTGAGGAGTTTCCCCATGGTGGGGGGGGGGGGGGGGAAAGCATGCTGTTGTTCGGGGATGCCCTCCCTGCTCTCCCAGACCTTCCGGGTCCCTTAAGGGCACCCGGGAGTCCCCCAGGAGGGAGTGTGTGGAAGTTCCTCCTGGGAGCAGGCCTAGTTCAGGTCTTATTCCTGCGTGCCTGGCTATCCTGCTGTCTCACATGGCCGCACACATTTGTCTGTCTGCTTTTCCCCGTTCCTAGCTTTCTGCCCGATTATCTAACTCTGAAGCTTTCGACAGGGAATTCTGTCATTGCACAGAGAAAAGGAACGCAGTGCCTCCAGCAGGCAACTCACCCAGGTTCGCCGCAAGGGGCGGAGGGCAGCGGCGGAGCGCGGCGGGCTCCACGGTGGACCCGGCACGGAGTCCCAGTCCGCACGGCGCTGCCGGGTGAGCCGCTCGGAGTCTTCCCTCAACTGCGGGGAGGAGAGCGGGGCGTGCTTTCCGGTCCCTGTCCGGTGTCCTGAGCTTGTCCAAGGTGGCGTTTCCACAGCAGCAGGCAATCCCCACGAGGAGGAACGCGGCACGCAGAAATGGGGCGGAGACTTCGCGCCCCTTGCTTATACCTCCTGTTCATGGGCACGTGCGGCACCGGCTTCCCTGCTGTTCATTGGCTGCCGCATTCGCGGGCTTGGGCTGTGTTTCCGGTAGGGAAGGGCAGCCATTGGGTGCAGGGCCCGGTGACTGCTGGGTGTTTTTTTCTCTTCCCGGGCGGGGTGCTGAGTGATTTTCCCACCTGATGGTGGGATCTAGGCTTACTAGCCGTTTTAAAGAAAGATTCCACCTGCGACCCTCCTTTTTTTTTTTTTTTTTAAATCTTTTAAAATCTATATAAATATGTTTTACAGAGAGGAAGGGAGAGAGACAGAGAGCTATAGAGAGAAACATGGAGCAGCTGCCTCTTGCAAATCCCCACTAGGGATGTGCCCTCAACCAATGTACACCCCCCTTGTCCGAAATTGAACCTGTGACCTTTCAGTCCGTAGACCGACGTTCTACCACTGAACCAAACCGTTTTCTGCTACCTGTGCCTTTTGTTCTGCACATTTTTCTGTCCTCAGAGTTTGTGCAGGTGACCACTCGTGTGATATCTCTGAGTTGAATGTAGTTTGTTGAGAGTGGGAATTTCCCCCTTGTTGTAGGTCTCTGATTCCAATGAAGTTTGGTGACGGAGGGAAGTTGCCACTTTGTGTATAAAATTTGAACACAGTGAACTGTGTCAACAGAAGGCTATCGGTTAGGCCAGTCCAGAGGTTTGCATGCGGTAGCTACAGGGCAGGTCCCCGTGTCGATGACAGGCACGCGAACTTGACAATCCCATCCCTTTGTGCGTGTGAATGAGGAGCAAGGATTCGTGGTCCACCTGCGCCTGCCATGATTTGTTTGTTCAGCGCCTCAAGAGATGGGATCGTTACGTTTTGGTACAGTTTTTTCTGCTTTGGCTGTCGTGTGCGCTTCTTTTTTTGTCTGCCAGTTGTGTGCCGATGTAGGTGCCTTTCGGGTCGTCCCGTTTCTCGCGTTTGATTGATTGGCATGTGCCGAAGGGCCAGTTTGAAAATGACAGGTGGGAGGTGCTTGTGTTTTGACTATCTTTTTTCCTTGTCATAACTGTTGTTGTCATCTTGCATACGTTCCTTGGATTTATGACAGTCTTGTTGTATGGTTGTGCTGTGGGCTTTAGGGATAGTATCCTTCATTTTGTGTCTGTCTTATGTTTGATGCTGCATAATTATTATTTTTAATTTAATTTATTTTCTTTGCATCCAATGTTTTCTTTTGTAGGGTGGGAGTGAGGTTAGGGTTAGGGTTATGTATGTTCTCTGGGATTTGTCAGCGGTGCCCTGTTGTAGTGTGACGGCCCGTGTTTCCACCCCTGTGTCTGCCACGTGGTGACTGGTATTGGTTGTCCAGTGCCCGCTCATTTATCTCAGTTTCCAGATGCAGATCTGAGTTTCGGTTGCAATGTGTCCGTGTTGTCCGGTTTTATGTGTTTAGATTGCTTTTAGTCTGTTTGTTTGGGTGTTTGTTGTTTGCTTGATTTTTTTCCCTTGCGGTTTCTCCATGAAGGTATGGCATCATGTCCTCGGCGAAGGCATGCTTTGTGATGTAGTGCCTAGGATTCCCGGTCCCAGATTTTCCTTTATTTCTCGTGTTGGCCTTTGGCGTACTGTCCGGTTTACGGTGACTTTGAGTTTTTATGGTGTGTTTGTTCTGGGTCCATTGTCTGTCGTCTGTGATTGTTGACTCTTATCTTTATGTGTCTGCCCATGTGATTTATTGTTACGCTGTTGTTTTGTGATTCTGTAACATAATAGTTATCCATGGCGTGCAATTTCTCTTCACGTGATCTGGGCCGTGTGTGTTGTTGTGGTCCTGGGTTCTGTGCTTGTATGTAGGGCAGCTTAGTTGTGAGTTTTTTAATGAAATTCTGTCTGGTGCATTCATGTTGAAACGGATGATGTTGTGTTGTCATTTCTGCAAGCATCCTGAAGTAGTCCCAAAAGGGTGTTTACTTGCAGGGAATGTTTCTTGTGTGTTCTGTTCTGTTAGTGTTTTAGAGTTGTCTTGGTCCCTTAGTGCAGTAGTTATCTTACTTTATAGCATCCTATATTCCATCTACGTGTCTGGTGTTTTGAGGAACGGGTGTGTGGTTTGCACGGTTGGTATGTAGCCGCTTTATTCCCGTGTATATAGTGTTTCAGGTCCTGTTATCTTGTTGTGTGTTTATGCACGGCAGTAACATAGTTTCTTCTTTTTCAGGTGCTTGTTTGCCGTTTCCGTCTTCTACGTCCTCACAGTGGATGTCGCCTTTGGCCCGGCAGTAGAAGTCCCTCCTCAGCGTTGTCTTCGTAGCGACCTCGCCAGCGTCGGACTAAGTCTTGAATCTGTTTTGTGCCACAGACACACATCACCGTGACGCTTCCTGCAAAGGGCCGTGTCTGTGGCAGGTGTGCATCTGTTTTTTGGACCGCACAGACTCTCCGTGACGGTGCCTGTGCGGTCATTGGGTGTTTGAACCCCTAACGGAGCACAGTCCATGTGTTTTTTGAGTGAATGGCATGGCGTGGTTCGAAATGTAATTAATGTTCACTCACATGATGTTACAAAGGGTCATTTGGTACGTCAACATGCTTGTCGGTGCCTGTGAGGAAGAGAAGATAGAAAGTCATCGTTGGAGACTACGATCCTGCATCCTTGGAATCACCTGTTCACAGCCTTCGTCTGTCAGCATTTTTTTTTTTTTTTGTAATTGGATGAGATCTTGCTATGTGATTTTTGTGTATGGGGTGTATCCATCCTGTGTTCTTTTCCTGTTTGTACTTACTGTGTGTATTTTATAGGTCCATGGTGTGGGAATGTCACGGTCTGGTTATACATTTTTAATAAGTGTGTCAGTCAGTCATTGCATTTTTGGTAATAGTTAATTCATACAGTCCTATGACACTGCATGTGGCATATCATTTGTCAATGTGTCATTGTTAGTTCCATGTTATTGTGGTTTCCATTGACAACATGTACAATAGATTGGATAGCCATCCCTCCTTGTGTGCGTGAGTATGTGTGTTTGTGTGTATTCTTGTGTGTGTGACGGACTGTGTTTGCCTCCATGCTTGTCTGTGTGCATGCCTGTGTGTGTGCATGCCTGCCTGCCTGCCTGCCTGCCTGTGTGTTCACCTAAGTCCCGTTTTTAGGTGTTTCAATATTGCACTTCCCAGGGTCATTGTTCCACTGCACACATGTTCCTCTCTGTTTGGTAGTTGTGATTGTTCCCTGTCCATTTCCTTTGGGACAATATTTCACTGAAACATCTGGGTTAATATTCCTCTGTGTATCTGGTTCGTAGTGTGTTTGAAAGAAATTTATTTGCAGTTTGTGTATGGATAGCTGTTATTTTTAGTCTCAATAGCCACTGTTCTTATAGTAGAAGTCTTGTAATTTTTTTTTTTTGTTGCATATTGTACTTGTTAACCTAGTTACCCTCTTACCTGTGCATGCTTGCTCATGCGGGGAGGTGTAGTTATTGGGTAGTGGCACCAGAATGAGCATACATTGCTGACCAAGAACGTATAGGTTGTCATTGAGGCAGTTTCCTGCTCCTTACCTCCACACCTTAACTGGTTTATTTTGTCATTGATAAGTCTCTCTTTTTGTGGTGTTGAATGTATGGCATGTGAAATTTCAAATAGACTGAAGTTATAGTCATGAAGAAGTTATTACCAATCCCTGTGGTTTTAATGTGATGTATAGTTATGGCTTAGCAAAAGGACAAGATCATTGTAAAATTTGGTTGTTTTAGTTGCACGATCTTACATAATTTAAGGTTGATTGATGTTGTACTCGGTGTGTAGTCCTCATTTGTTTGTATCCCCCCCGCCCCCCCCCCCAAAAAAAAAAATCTGAAATGTGATAATAGTTTTATGAGCTGGTCATTTTTTTTTTTAAATTAATGTGGCAGTTTTAGTGTGTGTAAACTCAGTTGAGTATAGCTTATTGGAAGGCAAGCGTGCACTGTGTGTGTGTGTGAACCGCTTAGTATGTCAGGGTTCAGTTACTGATGGTACCTGTCAGCACGGAACAGTACATGAGTGAGGGTTTGAGGCTGAGAAAAAACACAGAGAAGAACAGATGGGGTTGTGATGAGTGAGAATGAGGTCTGCAGTCCCTAGTTTATTTCTCAAAGCATTGTTATACTGTTCTGTAAGAGGAAGTGTTTTGTTCAGGCAAGTAATGTAAGAAAAATGGGTTTAGAAGCCTATCTGGCTTTTTAATCTTATCACCGTGCTAACTTCCTTGCACCAATACGGTATCTTTCTGTTATTCTATAGGTTAAAGAATATTTGTATATTTTCCTCAAACTTTTTAAAGTGGGGGCCAGATCACGGTCCCTCAGAGAGCTGGAGGGCCGGACTATATGAACTACTAATTCCTACTGTAACACCTCGGCTGTGCTCACTGCCCAAAAAACCTGGCGGGCCGGATCAGACTCCTCTGCGGGCCACATGTGGCCCGGGGGCCGTAGTTTGAAGACGTATAGAATAAGCATGTATCATTATTTCTAAAAATAGCAGTAATTTTCCACTTATGGTAATACAAAGGTTTCATGGAGAGCGGTTTATTACGCTTGTGCCTGCCTGCACATGGTTCCGTAGGACCCCTGAATTCAGGGCAGCTCCCCACAAGTCCCAGGGTTTAGAAGTTGCTTGGTTTATTTGCTTAATCATCCTCGTCAATGTGATTACTTTGCTGTCGCTGCCCCAAATTGAATGGATTTTGCCCGTCTTTGTTTTTAATTTATTTGAGCATGTCTTCCTGATGCTCGCATAGTTCTGACAGTTGCCGGTTCATCCTGTGCAGCCATAGGGAAATGGAAACCCCTAAGCATCCCTCTTTATAGATGTGTAAGAGACTTCCCTCTCCCTATTTTGTCAGCGCTCAGTTGTTACAGCTGGCCATGTTTTGCGAGTGCTATGTTTGAACTGTTTTTACGTAGCATAGGTCGTCTTGCAGTTTGTGTTTTTTAATTGTTGGTTTCTGAAGGAGGGTTATGAATAGAAGAGTTCTTCCAGAATGTGGACTTTGCAGTGTAGTTTCATGTATAGCGATATGTGTGCTAGCAGTAGGTCTTTCCTCCTAACCTGAGAGGCGACTACCAGATGCTGTGGAGTCCTGAACTGTGCTCTCATTCATTGCAGTGTCAGCTCAGGTCCACAAAGGGTCATTTCACAGCATGACATGTTGACTTGCATGTGATTTCCATGACTTGCCGTCTTCCCTCTTTCCACGATCCTATTCCTGTCCCTATTTTCCAAATAACATAGGCTTGCAGTGGCACGGTCCGTATTTTTAATGTGTGAGTTTTTCTTGTATGTAGAAGTGCCTAAGTATTTTCTGTCCTTGTGTTGTTGTAGTTGAGCAAGTGCAGCTTACTGCTTTTGATTGTGTAGCAGTTAGTGTTGGAATCCCAAGGTGTCTAACATGTGGCTTGACTTCATGGGGATGTTTGAAATGGGTACGCATAGCCCATTTATTCCAGACTCTGGAGTTTAGACGTCGATCCTCAGATCGTGTCAGCCTTCCCTCCCTTCCGCCCCTACCTTGTGTGCTGGCTGCCGTTAGGTAGCCCCGGTGTTGGCCTCAGACCGTGAGCCAGGTCTGTTCCCTTAAGGATTGTCGCCGAGCATGTCAAATTTCCTTGTGTTTTGTCCATACATGTCCATGCTCTGAGACATCTTTACCCACATCGGTAATCCCTGTGAGTGTCATATTCATCCTAATCAACGGTGTGATGAATGCAAGTCTATTGTTGAAGTACTTACCAATGGTTGTGTTTTAAAGACATTTCAAAGCAATGCATTTGTAATCTCTTTGGGTGGTGTAGCTAAGTATAAATCTTTGTCTTTGCAGTGTGTGGCGTTGAATTCTTCAATAAAGACATCGTGTGACTCAACGATCGGGGAACTTTCCTATTCCCTCCTCTTCCCGGTGTATTTACGTCACCCTGTACGCTCATTGACTGTATGCTACGCCTGCTTTTTCAGTAGCGGATCATAATTTTTTGGTGGTTGTTGGTTATCTGTGAGTAGGTTTCAGTATTTCATTTAAAGGTGGTGCACGTATTTGTGGTTTTTTCATTTTCTAGTTCTGTCTTTTTTTTGTAGTAGTAGTAGTGCATACCTCGTGATTCATTGCAGTAGGGCTTCCTAGTTTCATGTAAGTTCTGCATTTTTAGCTCTTCTTTCCTCCATCCACCATGGGCTGAACAGTGATAGCTTAGTAGCGTTTTTCTTGCTGCATCATTCTATGTAGCACAGCTTCTTGGTGACTCACCTGCCGTGTCCTCATGGGGTCTTGAAAGCTGGGCAGCCTTTAGCATGGTCCCGCCAGGGGAAGTCAGTTTAGTTGGTTGTGTGGACGTGCTCCTCTTTATGGTAGCAGAAGCTTCTCCACTTTCCAATGCCTGATATCTCATGGTGCTGTGCAGCACGTGAATTAGGCTTTTATTTTTAGAGTTCTGTATGTAGGCTCTTGTTTTTGTGAGAATAGTGGCCATCTGTGTAGTCGGCACAGCAATGCCTGTCTCGTCTTTATGTACAAATGTCATAGAGCACACATCTCCCAAAGTATCGACCCATTCCCTGCCCACCTGATGTGGTTGCTGCACAGCAATATCATATGTCTGAAAAATCAGTCTCATACCTGGCCAGTTCTGAACTTATGCCGTAGTTTTGCACTTGTTGCACGTTGGCCCTTGTGTCCAGCGTTGATATTTTTGTAATGTATGGTGTTTGCCTACATCACCTCCGCTTGGTGTGGTAGTCATTCGCTGTAGTGTGGTCTTCCTGTGTATCGTGTTCTCCTTGTAAGACCATTAACGGACGTCAGTCATGCTCTCCTGGGCAACCGAAGCAGTGAATTTTTCATTCCATGCTTGCAATACTGTGTTATGTTGATTGTGCCCATTTGAGTGACGATCCCATTCACCCCCTCCCACACCACACTTCAGCTTTGACGATTCGATGAACATAATGAAGAATTCATGGATGGTTTTTCCTGCAACGTCTGCCATTTAAGACATCCATAACTGAGGGGGGTGCTGTATCCAAGTAAGTGTGCATCTTAGTCTTTGCAGCACACGCTGCCGAGTGTTGGAAGCCGAAGGTATTCCATCACGTCCTCATTGCCTGTTCGTGGGCAGCTGTTGGAGGTGCACTATGCGTTGGCCATGTTCTCCATATTTTGGACTTAGATGAGTAGTACCATGGCCGCTATCAGAATGTGTGTTGGTCTTGGACCGTTCTCTAAAGGGATGTTTTTTAGTGTGATTTATTTCTTAGTTTCCATTAGCTACGTGTGCATGTTATGAGCAACTTTTACTGGCACTGGCAAATTTTTTTTTCCAAACATATTTTTATTGATTTTGTACAGAGAGGAAGGGAGAGAGATAGAGAGTTATAAACATCGATGAGACTCATTGATCAGCTGCCTTTTGGACACCTCCTACTGGGGATGTGCCCGCAGCCAAGGTACACGCCCTGGACCGGAATCGAACCCGGGACCCTTCAGTCCCCAAACCGACGCTCTATCCATTGAGCCAAACTGGTCCTGGCATGGCACTTGCAATTTTTGTGTCATGTCCATTACCCTTCATGTTTTCTGGTTATACATACAGCATTAAGTTCTTGGGGTGGTGTGTGTTAAGTGTGGCTGTGTGTTATAATCTGGGTGCTAGCTGTAATGCCACACTCAATCCTGTGGATATAGTGCTAGGGCACCTTTCTGCATTAGTATTGTCACCATTTTCCAATTGACTACATCGTACCCATGCCTGTTAAGTGAGAGCTTAGTTTTTGTGCTTGTTTGGGAGTAAGAAGTACTCATTATAATGTCAAATGTGGTATGTCTTTGCAGATGTCTTTTGCTAGTTTTATATGTGAATGCCAAGGATGTCCTTGTTTTTTTTTTTTAAAAAATATATTTTTTATTGATTTTTCACAGAGAGGAAGAGAGAGGGATAGAGAGTTAGAAACATTGATGACAGAGAATCATCGATCAGCTGCCTCTTGCATACCTCCCACTGGTGATGTGTTTGCAATAAGGTACATGCCCTCGACCGGAATCGAACCCAGGACGTTTCGGTCCGCAGGCCGGTGCTCTATCCGCTGAGCCAAACCGGTCCCGGCATCATTTTTTTTTTTTTTTTAAATTGGACTTTATGGTAGTTTGGTAGCACCAACCACATGAGCCCCCACCTTACTGCTCATTTAAAGTGCTTATATTTTGCTGTATGCTTGTCACATGTACAGTTATTTGATTAATAGCCCACCCCCCTTCCAGGCTGCATCATCATGTGCCGCACAGCCTGCCGCCTAGCATGGGCACCAAAGTTGTCCACCTTCCTGTGCAGCAGTTGAATTATGGCATTACCCTCCTCACTTTTTTAATTGTAGCCTTTCTTTGTGGTCAGCAGTGTTTATCTGTGCATTTTGTTTGTCAATGCACAGTTAGGCATCTGCAAGGTCAATGTATAGAGTGTGTATGCCGTGGAGTGGTAGAATAAGTGCTAACTTTACTGTTTTACACAATCCTGTGCACAATCTCCAAACAACCATGTTTCTACTGCCCCTTTTCCTTATTCATTACATCAGACTTCTGCTTGTTCATTAACAGGTTAATTTTTGCTTGTTGTTTGTCAGAAGCAAGTCCTTCATATGGTTGCATTTCCTACCTTTATGCTTACATTTCCTGGATGCACATTTATTGTTTGCGTGGCAGTAGCAAGCTTGGGGTCCCCTCCAGGTCATGTCTGTTCCATGCAGTGATTTTTAAAAAAATTTGTAATGTGTTCGTTTTGTACAGAGATAGTCAGAAACCTCAGTCAATTAGAGTGTCATTGATAGTCTCCCTCTTGCATACCCCATATTGGGGTTGTACCCACAACTAAGGTGCATGCCCTTCTTTGAACGGAACAGAATCTCGGCCCCTACCTCCAGTCCCCAAGCTGGTGCTCTACCCATTGAGGCAAACCGTTAATTTTTTAAGCCATGCCATTATTTTTGTTAACCGCTTCCCATAGCATGTGCAGCCATAGGAGTTTAGTACACTCTTCCCCCGACTGCAGTATCCAGGTCAGTCCAGCCTGACGATGTGTGACCTGTATCATCATGGGGAGAGGTCATTCTTGATGTGTAACAGGTATGGGATGTGCTTTTTTTTTTTTTTTTTTTGCCCGTGTAGGTCTGGAACAAGAGCCTTCCGTCACTCCAGGTCTGACCAGTAGCTGGTGTCGTTGTGCAGCAGTTGAGATATGCCATCGTGCCATCACTGCTAGGCTGGCCAATCAGTGTGTGGTCTGTGTTCATATGTGTAATTTTCACAGAAATGTTTGCTACCTGTTTCCCAATCTCCTCGGTCCTGTTTTTGAACAAGTGTTGCTCCTTTAGTTACCGCCTTGTGGCGCTGCTATTACACAAAAGCACACATGTGAAAGACATCATTGTTTTGGATGTCCAGTAGATTGTTTCCTGCACCTACCTGCACCCCCCCCCCCCCCCCCCCGATTTCAGTGCTCATTGCTAAAGTGTCCCTGTCAAAAAGGGTAATGCAAAAGGGATAGAAATCATCCCCTGAGGGTATTCGAAGAAATCTTCCCCTGTGCAAGACAGAGGTCACTGTGATTGGTTAATTATTGCTGTGATGATTCAATCCTTTCATAATGGTAAATCCCATGTGATATATATAGTGAAGTGTTCCTGGATGGTTGCACCTTTGTTGTCTGAATTTTAAAGCATAGAAAACTTATAGCTGTTTTTGCTATTGGAAGATTCGGTGTATGTTTCAGCCAAGAATTGTGTAGACAATTCTAGCAAGTCTATGATGCTGAATGTATGTTGGAAATGGAAAGATCTCACCATGTTACTTGCTTGTTCTCTTGGGTAACTGCTGGAACTGTAATATGCATGTCATTGATTATACAGCTTGGGCTCAGATCTGCACTTTTGGATGGTTCCCTATAGTGCTCTGGCTGGCAATTGCTGTTATTTGGCTGTCAGCAGGTCGTGTCCCCCCCCCCCCCCCCCCCCCCCCCCCGCGTGCTCACTAAAGGGCTATTGCTTCAAGTGGAAATACTTCCTTGCCAGTTATTTCCTATATGTGTGTGCATGTTGCAAACAAACTGTATTTGCCTTGGGAATTGCTGTGCAAGGTATTGCTGTATTGCTCCCATACCTTGATTTCTTGGGATGCTACAGTGTGGTGTGCATTAATTGAGAAAGGGTTAACCGTCACACTTCACTGAGTCCTGTGTATTTTGTGCTATCCCCCTCCCCCCCCTATTTCTACTGTCACTTTCCAGAATTGACTGCAGACACCCTTCCTTTTTTTTTATAATAGGTCATTTGATAGTTTGTCCTTATTTCCATGGATAAATTACTTCCGTGTGTCAGTAACCCCAGGAGTTGCCTTCAGCCTGTTTGTTGTATGCATTTACTCATGAAGCCTTCCACTCACCCATAATGTACATTCACATGAGTCTTTAAGCGCCCCCTCCCTCCAGCACCCTGGGTTGTAATGTTGGGTTTTGGCTCAGCTGTATGCATATGTGGGACCTGTGAAACTGCCAGGTTTTTTGGGTAAGTGTATTTTGTCATCTGCCTGCCCCCCACCCCACGGGATCAAAAGCCCTCTCTTCCTAGGCAGGCATTGCAGAAAGCAGCTTTCTCTGTTCAGCAGCTGACTTATGGCACAACTCCCCATTGTTTTGTCTGTAGACTGCCAGTGTGCACTGAACTGTCTTCATGTCACTTTACCAACAATGCGTGGTCACATCCTTATTTCAGATGTTACTTCAAAAGTAGTGCCTGTTTCCACCCCTGGTGGTGCTGTCCTGACACAAAGGCCCACATATGTAGCCCCTTGAAAAAACCCTTGCCTGCTGGCTTATGTATGTCCAGGCATGGTGTCACTGATGCTGTCTCGCCTCTGCATTCCTTTAGAAAAATCTGTGCTCATTACTTGTAAGACTACCAATGAGCGCCCCACCCCTCCCCCTGTCTGTGAAGGAATGACTTTGGATACCAAATTTCAGGGTTGGCAGCCAGTCACAGTCCCATGTTGAGTATTGGCAGAATTTGTCCTGTAGGTGCCCTTGCTCCCTCCACCCGCCTCATGGACTTGTCATGTGTTGTGCGCTTGCCTGTTTCCCTACTTTCAAAGTACTCTTGCTTGGAATAAAAAGCTGTCAAATGTGTATACTAATTCCTTCAAGTTTTGTGTGTTTCCTCGTCATAGTTACCCTGAAGGTTTGGGGAGGGAGGTGCCCTGGATTTTGTTATATATGTCTTGGCCCCCCCCCCCCCATTTCACTTTTTGCATAATTGCCTTTGCAGGATAAGATTCAATTAAAGCTGCCCTTTTTACCCCATGGATGGATAGGCATATATGAGTAGCGTGAGTGATCTGTGCCCTCTCCCTCTTTGTTGGCCCCCTTTGTTCTGTTTTCACTAGTGCTCCCAGTTTTCAGCAGGCACCCATATTTGTGAGGAATCCCTGTTGTGGTGAGATGCCAAAGGTATTTCCTGTATGAATGTGTGTCTAGCACTCTTTCCAGCTAATAGTCAACATAGTGCTTCTGTCTGGCACATTTGCCAGCTCATGGTAGATTGTTGCCGTCTGGCACCCATGTCAGCTCATCATGTACACTCATCATGCGCATTCTGCTTCCGTCTGAGATGGATGCCAGCTCATTACATAGACCTTATTTGTCTGGCATTGCTGCCAGCTCATTATATGTTGTCCCCATGTACCCAGACATCCACCTAACCAGCCAGGCTACTACCCCCCCCCACCCCCCCCCACACACACACTTCCACCCAGTCAACCACACCCGCTTAGCCAGCCACACACTCAATCAGCCACCCACCTAGCTGTGCATCCCGAGACCCCATTGGTAGAAATTCAATGTGGTGCATTTCCTTTCCCTTCCAGTGCCCACCCTGCAATGCATGGCGGTGAGCTCCCCTGTACCATGTTTGGTGTCGCTTATTCATGAAGAAAGCACTGAAACGGCAGAGGGGTTGGTGGGTTGGTTGGGAGCAGAAAGACAGAAGGGCACATGTGGCATAAAGTCTCAGGTGGTGGTTTTTTTGTCTTGTGGGCACTATCCTCTCCCTCTAGGGTGGTACTCTTTGTTCTGTGTTCATGAGTGTTCCGTTATCAGCAGACACCCAGTCCATCCTTGTATTTTTTGGAGGAAGCCCATGCTGTTTTGCAGATTATCCTCATGTTTCTTCTGTCTTGTGCTTTTGCCAGCTCATAGAAAAGATTGCTTCTTTCTGACATCCATGTTAGCTCATTATACAGATATTGCTTCTGTCTTACATGGATGTCAGTTCATTATATGTTGGCCCCATGTACCCAGACATTCACCTATCCAGCCAGGTAACTACATCCCTCTCCACCCACTCAACCAACAGCCCACCCACACACCCATACCCGCTTAGCCAGTCATCCTGCCAGAAGATAGCCACCCATTGAATCATCCACAGACCTAGCTGTGCAACCTCACCAAGACCCCATTGTTTGAAATTCAATGTGTTGCCTTTCTTTTCCCTACCATTGCCCACCCTGAAATGCATGGTGGTGACCTCCCCTGTGTCGTGTTCGGAGTCGCTCATATTTGAAGAAAGCATGGACACAGACGGCGGTGGGGTCGGGGGCAGAAAGCCAGAAGGGCACACACATGTGACGGAAAGTCTCAGGGGGTCTCGGGAAGGTACATGAAGGACAAGGTGTTGGGGTGAGCTCAGTCTGTCTGGAGTTGTGTAGGGTTAGGGTTTTTCTTTTCCATGTCTCATTTCATGAGTTCCTGGGGAATGGGCATTACAAAGCAGGGCATCACTCTCCCTCCTGGGCACTACAAAGCATCGCACTCCCTCCCTCCCTGTCAATGGCACCCACCAGCTAGGGTGTTCAGTGGTGACTGCTGTTGTTTTCGCTCCAGGTGCACCTCCATGGGAATTTCTCAAGTAGTTCAGCAGCCCCCAGCAGCAGTCCCCAGCAGCAGCAGCGCACACAATTTTCTGTAATTCTTTTTCCTGTGAATTGGAGAGGGGTTGTGTTAGTGAGGTGGTTGCCTTCCATGCATTGCATGCTGTGTTCTTCATAGTGTTCAAGCCAACCCGTGAAGCGTGTCTTTTGCAAGCTTGGGAGACAGTCATTGCACAGCCTTCACCTAGTTTCCAAATGTTATCTCTTTTCCTGAGTCCTTAAGCCTTCTTGTCCTTTATTGCAATCCCCCAACAGTCAGCAATGTACTGGTCTCTTGCACGTGCCTGATTCTTCCCAGGTTTCCTGCCAGGGATGTCTTCTTCCTCCTTCTCCACTGAACTGTTTATGTGAGTACTGAAACTTTCTAGCTACTTCCCAGCAATGCCAGTCAAGTTTCCTCTGAATGATTCAACCTTTTGCTGGCTTCCCGTGTGCATGCTACTTTGCTTTGATCCCAGGGAGAATGGGCGTTTTCTCTGCTGGGTGGGTGGGTGGGATGGATCCTCCCACACCTCTCCTTTCTCATCCTATCGCCCCATCCCCATCACATTGCCCTGCCAAGAAACTTGCAGCCAGCACCACCTGCCCTCTAGTCTCATGTGTTTGCATGTCTCCTGCCTTGGGGCCATGCTTTAGCTTTTTTTAGTGTAGCTTATCCTCCCACATCTGCAGTGAGAGAGAGTAAGGGCATGTACTCACCTGTTAGTGCAGGTGGTAGAGAGGTTCAGGTTTCCGAGTGAGTGGTGTGTTGTGCTTCATCCTCTCCTGGGTGAATTTCCAGGGAAGGCATTAGGTACGAGCCCCGGCAATGTTTTTTCCAGCGGGGCATCCGCCTGTGTTAAAGCAATGCATTGCCATCAATGTCTACGTTGTATCAGGTAATTTTTGTTAATGTCTGTCTGCTAACATGCATCCACGCTCTATTTTTTAAACCAGGAGCATGTGCCATTCCTGCATCCCCTATTTCTGAGCGGTGATCTTTCCTTACTGTTCCCGGTAACAGGTGGCATCTTTTGCATTATTTTCTTTCTTTTCTCCTATGTCCCATCACACAGGGGTGGGGCTTGGGGGATGTTAGCAGAGGGAGCGTGCAGTTAGTTGGGGTAGGTCAACACAGAATGGATGTCATGCAGGCAGTGCAAAGTTCAGGTGAGGAGCATAAGGTGGAGGCATGGCAATGGAGCCTTTTTGCTTACCCGTTTGTGGAGTCCTCCTTCCTTGGTGTTCCTATGTAAGTTCTTTGTCTTCCTTGTCCCCAATTTCTTTCACGTGCACATTAGCATTCCACTTCATTACTTCTTTGCTTGTCTCCCTCATTACAGGCGTGTGCAAGGCATGAGTTTGTGTTCCTCAAGTAAGGCCTGCCCGCCTAGTTTTCACATCGCCTGCTTTGCTTTGAGGGCAATATGTATCCTGTTCTTTAAGTTTCTTGACTCAGGAAATCCTAGCTGTATTTCACATTTTATTATTGTTAATATCGTTAATAGCATGATCATAACATCATTCTCATAATAGTTGTCATTTTTCCTATTTTTGGGGTGACTGTTTAGCCTGTATTTTCTGGGGATCTTATGGCATGCTTCCCCCAGTGTGCTGCTTCAGGGTCCAGCTCTGGGAGGGTGTTGCCCTTCCCTGTAATCATTTAACCCTGGTACATGCCGTGTTTTCTCGTCCAGCCGTGTGAAACGGCCTCCGTCTGGAGGAGCTGGCCTGCGAGGAGGCCTTATGGGCGCTCCGAGCGAGACCGTCACTTGTCCCGCGTGACGAATTTCCCCATGGGGAAGCATGCTGTACCTCAGGGATGCCCTCCCTCCTCCTCTCCTGTACCTTCTGTGTACCTTAAGGGTACCTGGGAGTCCCCCAGGAGGGAGTGTGTGCAAGTTCCTCCTGGGAGCAGGCCTACCTAGTGCATTTCTCTTCTATAGGTGCCTGGCTTCCCTGCTCCCAGGCTCATGCATTCATTCACATTCATCATCCACAGCTATGCTCATGCCTCCTCCACACTTTTGTCTGGCTGGTTTTCCCCATCACTGTTCATGTCAGCTCCCTTCAGCCCTGTTATCCAAATTTGCATTTATTTAGCGACAGAGATTTCTAGTATTGAAGAGCAAAACGGAATGCAGTGCCTCTGGTAGGCAACTCACCCAGGTTCACCTCAAGGGGCGGCGGGCAGTCGGTGGTGTGCAACGGGCCACCATGCTGGATCCTGGCACCGAGTCCCAGTCTGCGTGGTGCTCCTGGTTGAGTTGCTTCCGAGTCTGCCCTCAACTGTGGGGAGCTGAGCGGGACATGCTTTACGTTCCTTGTTCACTTCACTTTCCTGAGTGTCTCCAAGTCGGTGTTTCCACATCAGCAAGTAATCCCAATGAGTAGACGGTGTTTCCACATCAGCAAGTAATCCAATGAGTAGGAGCACTGTACTAGGAAAAGGGAACGTAGGTTCGCGCCTTTCTCTTATACCTGCTCTTTATAGAGTAAGGGCATCACTGGCTCCCCTGCTAATCATTGGATGCCTCATTCGCGGGGTTGGGCTGTGTCTCAGGTAGGGAAGGGCTGGCATTGGGTGTAGAGCAAGGTGATTGATGGATGTTGTTTTCTGTCACAGGGAGGGGCGCTGTGTGCTTGGCCTACCTGATGGCCGGAGATTGTGTTGTTTTCCTTAAGAAAGGGTGATTCCTCCTGCGCCTTTTGTTTTGTACAGTTTTGTCTTCAGGGTTTCTGAAAGAGGGAACTCACCACCTGCCTGTTTCATCAGAATTCAATGGGATTTGTTGAGGGTGGGAAGTTGCCCCTTGTGGAAGGTTTCTGAATTCATTTAACTTTGGCCAGAGAGGGAAGTCACCACTTGCTGTAGGTTTTTGAGTTTAGTAAGCTGTGTTGGCAGAAGGCAATTGATCGCCTCAGCTTAGCCCTGAGGTTCAGGCCTTATAGCTACAGGGCGGGTCTCTGTCCTTACTGCAGGCATGCGGCTTATAACATCCCTTTGTTCATGTTTATGGGGAGCAAGCAGTCATGCCCCGCTGGTGTCTGACATGCATCCTTGGTGCAGCGCTTCAAGATCTGGGATTTTTGCGTTCCCAGCAGACCACATAGGGTGTGAGCATTGCCCTTGCATTCTTGGCTCCTGAGGTGAGTAGCCCGGGAGCCTGGGGAGGCTGCTCTGCTTTATTTATTTATTTATTTATTTATTTATTTATTTATTTATTTATTTACTGTGTGTCACATCTTGATTGTTCTTGCTAAAGTTTTTTCTCTTTTGCCTGCTGTTCTTTTTGTATCTGCCACTTCTGTGGGTTGATGTTTACTGAGTTTGTGGAGCTTGTTTCTCGGTGTGCGTTGGGTGGTGCACGCACATTTTGGGTTGTCCTCTGTGGGACAGTGGGCCCCATTTGACCAAGAGATAAGGACTCTGCAGACAGACCTGGACAGGGGGGAAAAGTTAAAAAAATAAAGTCAGTTGTAACTCAGTGCCGGGAATTCCTTTGTAGTAAGATATGCAAACCTCCCTCCAGACCTGGCTAGGAGATTGGCATCTTTAAAACAGCAGCATCCTGCACTTCTGTTTGAAGTCAGAAAAGACATTCTGCTTGAGGCAAAAACAGGCCAGGTTGTGTGAACTACCTGAGAAATAGCTCAGGAAGGCCAGGTCTTTGTCCTGAGGGGCCAATCTGGGAGTGACATGCCAAAGGTGGGAGGTGTGGGGAAAAAGAGGCATAAGAGGAGGGACTGCCCCTCCATCGGGGCTCACACCTGGGTGTTTGCCGGCTGCTGCGTCAGCCAAGGTTTGAGCCCAGATTCGAATCTGGATTAAAGTCTAGCATGCTTAATCAAATTCGCTCCGGTGGTTCATCTCTTGGGGACTCGCTTCGTAACACTGTGTTTTTCATTCGGGTCATTGCTTTTGAGTTTTCTGCTGCGTTTTCCCTTTACTTGCAGGCACCATTGCTCCGAGATTCTGCTGTCTTCCTGTGACTGTTTCGTTTTTTGTGCGATCCTCTCCTACCATCTGTGGTCAATTTTAGAATAGTCGCTTCTATGTTTCATAGCTGTCGTGAGCATTTGATATGCGCTAGAGTGCTCTAGCCTCGTGGACATCTCTTGGATTGTAAGCTATTTCATATTGGTTTTTCCTTTGCACTGGTTACATGTTATTTAACGTTTCTGTGAGGTTTTCCACATTGCTATTTGTCCGAAGGAAGCATTCTAAAAATCACAGGTGGGAGTTGCTTCTGTTTTGACTGCTGTGGTTGCTGGACAGACATGTTGCTGACATGTGCACGCGCTTGGAGTTTTCTGAGTGTCTTTCTTCTGCCTTTATTATGTGGCGTCTCTCTGATTGTTCGCTCTTGTATTTATCTGTCTTCCGGTTGGATTTCTTGTCTTGCTCTGGGGCTGGGATTCCTTAAAGTGCTAGTTTGAAAGGCTGTGCAATTTCTCTTCCTGTGATCTGGTTTGTGTGCCCAGTCCTTTCCTTGAGATGTACTCATGGTGCAGTCCATAAAACTTACCGGTGTGTGTACTATGTATGTTTCAGGATAATTGTAGTCAACATCACGATCGAGCAGTCATTGTGTTTTGTTTTTGTGAGATTGGTTTCTGTTATGTGCTGGTAGTCTTTTTAGTTTTGAGCCACATTTCCATTCCAATATTAACTGCAGCCTGTGAGTGTTTACTTTGTATGTCTTTGAAGAGCTGAGGCCTTGATCGCAACTTAGTGTCACTGCAGCGCTTTTCTGCAGCAGAATATCGTGTCCCTGCTCCCTTCCCCGATAGGAGGGTTGCATTTTTGGAGGCTGCCGGTAGATTTGTTTCTGTTTGTCAGTCCTTCTGTCTTACGCTCTTTCATTTAAGACAGTGTGGCTATGGTTTTCCTGGTTTCTGCAGACGGATGAAGCGGGACATAGGTGGATGGATAGGAGTGCTCACGGTGAGAGGGGCCATGGATTCGATGGCTCCTGTACGTTTCGTGCAGGTAGCCATTCTTAAAACTTGGCATGTGTGTCCCGATTGCATTAGATTCCAGGATCCCTCAGTCCGCAGGCTGGCACTCTTTATGGCAAGTCGCGCCGTGTAGGTGGGGTTCCATTACATTGTCTTTTAAAAATCAGTGCAACAGTCCTTCATGACCATTATCAGGTGACATAAGGGCTAAGCTGGAAATCTTTTTCCTGAGGGAGGTGTGCATTCAGGTTGGGACGAGGGGCGGGGCAGGATTGCACTTTGGAGCCTGTGCTCTGGGGCGTGGCCTCTCTGTGCATCCCGCCAAAGCCATTCACGGCTGCGCGGGAACTGCGGAGAGAGGCGGGAACTGAGCCTGAGGCAGTGACTGAAGGTCTGGGACTCATTTGTGGAGGTGGGTCTACTGGAGCCGCACGGGGTTCAGGGACGAGTTGTGCCGTGTCCGTCCTGAGGAGTGGCCGCGCGTGGCTTGTCCTTGAGGAGTGAGGCGAGCGCCTGAGGGAGAGGCAGCGGCCAAGCGGCTGAGGCTGAGGTGAGGTGAGCCCCGTGCAGGCCGTGAGGAGGGGCCGCTGTGTGAGTCGTGAGTCCTGAGGTGACATGGCGGTGGGGGCTGTAGGTCAGGCTGCTCTGGCTCCGCTCCCCTTCCAGCCGCAGCAGCGTCGCTTGTCCCGGGACTCGGTTGGTTCCGTAGCAGACAAGGCTATTGCTTTGACTTTCTGTTTTTGGTGTCTCTGTCGTCTCCGTGCTTCCTGCGTCCTCTGTATCCTGTCAGCTCTGTGAACCTGAAAAGGGGTAGAGTGTGTAAGTCCCTTAAGATTGTTATCTCTGATTCTGGGTGCAGGTTTTTTTTTTCCTTTCTAAATGTGGGGATGCTTTAGAAAGGCACCACATGTTCTCCTGAGACATTTCTCTGCGAATGCCTTTTTGGGAGGGAGCAGTATCCTGATGGGGTCTGGTTTACTGCTTAGGGGTGCAAACAGCCAGCCTGCTGCATGTCACAGTTCACTTTGCTGTGCTCATCGCCCCTGCCCCCTCCGAGGGCAGTTCTTGCAAGTAGGAAGCTAGAAAGATAAATAATTCCTGATGGAAATGCACTCTTACTTCTTGACTGGCGTTGTTCATGTCCATTTATGCCGTTTGATTTTGAGTGTTTTGTTTTATATTGCTATGATCTTCTTACTGTTGCTTATCATGTATCTCCCATTCCTTTACTGTATGTCTTTGTCCGCTTCAGTACAGTGTCGTTTTTAGATTCTGTGGAGACTATGAGGGAGATGAATTGTTTTCTGAGTGTCAGGTCCCTTTTACTTCCTTTGGTGTCTATGAGGGAGATGAATTGATTTCTGTCGCACGTTTTGTGTCTGTTCTGTGAATGCATTGGCAGTTATTGTAGTAAGACTTCACTCCCGGGTACAGGTCACATGTCTGGCATGTAATGTTTCCATTTTTCATTTATTTTTCTGTTGGTGTTTCTTTTGTGTTCCATCCCCTTCCATGTTTTCAGGCCATGGTGCTGCTTGATGTTTCACTTGTTGGTTATTGTGTTAATTAATCTTTTTATTTAATTACATATGTTTTTGTTTCTTTATTAGTTGAATGATTGATTTAATGAATTTTTCCCGGTGTTTCCTGACATTGCGTTCCAGAGAGGGCAGGCGAGGCACGTACAGGGAGAAGCATCCCTGAGAAGTAACAAGCGAGTAGCTGACTTGTGCATGTCTCCCATTGGGGACGTGCCAGAAAGGGAAGTACACGCGTTTAAGCACAATCCTGCCATGTGTTCTTGAGTCCGCAGGCTCATGGTCTCTACAATGATTTAACATTGTTAGGGGCTGTTTGTCAAAGTTATGAGTTAACAGAACAGTGTCTTAGTTGCTTTTTTTTTTCAGGTGTAAGGTTTGCAAAATTCCACTTATTGCCCTTTTTTTCTCTGGTAGATAAACCTGCACAGGTTGTTGTGTTTGGTGTGTGTGACTTTTCCTAGTGCATCTGTTAAGTGTGCTGAATTTCTTTCTATGTTCATCGTGTTACTTTAGTAATTGTCCTAGAGATTCGAGTGTAAGACGTATGATGTGTATGATTGTTTTTCCCCTTTTTCACCGTTTTGAGGAGAGGACTTCGCTGCCTTTATCCAAGATCTGCACACCGCTTGCTGTGGTTCAGCCGACCTGTGATGGGCACCTGTCAGCAAAGGTAAGCCTCACTCTTTTAAATCTGGGACCCTTTTAGGAATGTTAAAGTGCTCGTTCATGCCCCGTTTCGCCGTTACTGGGTAGAGCGTGCATTTGGACAGCCCTATCAGCATGCAGGATTGACTGCTGCCTCCAAACTGATTGCCTGATGTCCCCATTGTTCTAGTCCGCTTCTGACTGCCATGTCTATCGCCCCATACCTTTTCCCATGCTGGCCTGATTGATTTCTAAGTGCTCCTGTGCTAGCCTGTTTAGGCTAAGATTTTATGCTGTGCTGTCCTGACAATCCATAATTGTCCCTTCCAACATGGAGAATTGTCTCTGCTGCCGTCCTTTGCAGGTCTGGTGCCTTCTCAACCTCCATCCCCTGTTGGCCATTTTGTGTTGGCTATGTCTTCTCCCTACACACACTGGGTCTTCGATCACATGGTGCCATCCATGTTGTGTGCTGTAGCAATAGTGTTTGTGCATGCTGCTCCTACATTTCCTGGTATGCAGGCCTGTGCACAGGTTGGGGCCAGCTGGTTTTTCCTGAAGGGGGTCCCGGATCAGGGTGGGGGTCCAGCGGTGCCTTGGGCCAGCTTTTGGGAGTTGCCCTTGGTGTTTTGCAAGCCAACCACAGCCACATGCCAGCCGCAGGCACACCAGCTGGCTACCCAATTGTAGACTCTGGTACGTGCATTTTATTCTTTTGTGATGATTGAATGGTTGTGGCATGGAGTGTAGCCTAGCATTCTGCTTGCTTCCCGGACACTGCAACTCAATTTTGTTTTTATGCGTTTCCAATCTGTGCAGTTCTGTGTTTTAGGGTTTTCTTGGATGGGTGGGAAGCTTGGCTTGCTCTATTGAAAGCCTGCTCTCTGTGTTTCTGTCTGTGGCTGCAGTCATTGTGGTTGTCGTTGGTTTGCTTTCAGTCTCTGAGTGGCTGGTTGTTGTGGTGGCTGGGCGTGGATGCTTGGTTCCGCTGGTTTGTGTGGCTGGTTAGAGTGCTTGCTTGGTGTGGTTGCTGGGTATGGCTGGTGGGCATGGCTGGTGTTGGGCTTACTTAAGCTGTGTGCTGGTTGATTTAAAAGTTACTCTTGGATAGGATAGGATCAGTTACTGTTCTGCATGTAATTCCATGAGTGTCTGTGGTTGTGCTTTATTTTGTTTTTAGAAAGCTTTTCCTGCGTTGTGTTTGGACCTGATTGTGCTTATTTGTTCTGATTCTGGTGTGTGCGATGTGGACTGAGGAATCTGCTGCATGTCAGTCTGCTTCATGGCTTTCTGGCTGCCCGGATGCTGCAGGTGGGGGAATGCCTTTGGATGTGAGTGCTGGCGCCTGACATTTGTTCATGGTTTTTTTTTGGCTTGTTGAAGGGTGGAAGTTCTGCAGTCCAGTGTGTGTTTGTATTTGTATTTGTGTGTGTGTGTGTGTGTGTGTGTGTGTGTGTATGTCTGTCTTTCTCTTGTGGTGTGTAGTAGGTTTTTGGCACTTATTTTTTTTGGAAAGATGATCATTGTGTTTTGTTACACACTGACAGTAGTCTCTATTGTTGTTGTTAGCGTTGCATTTGTGTTATGAGCAAGGTGAGAAAATTCCTTGGAAGGTGGAATTGTATGTCTGGCACTGAGTGTGTCTATTCATTAATAGGCCGAAGTAATTACTTATTAATGTGTGTTTTCTGTTGTCTTGTATGGTTGTCAGCGTCTGGATTATGAGGTGCAGAGCAGGTCTGTGTAGGTTTCCTTTGGGTCAAGCCCTTTTACAATTGTTTTTGATAGAGTGATGAGGGATGCAGAGTGACCATCTTCACTGTGTGTGCTGATTGCCATGTGCATCATACAACCGATAGGTGATGGTTGCTTTCTTGAGATTATTTTGATTACAGCTTATGTTGATTCATAGCCTTTGAGGATCACCACCTGTCAGATTGTGCTTCCCTTGGAAAAGACTATGCATGGGTTATCTCCAAGGTCCGCAGTCCCTGGTTTCCTTGCAGTCAAGGGCATGTGCCATTGATGTGGGCTCCATCTGTATCAGGTTACATGCAGGATGAAGGAGAGTCATGATTTTTTTCTCATTGCTAGGATCCCTGTGTCTCTCCCTCCTTTTTTATCTCTTTCTTTTTCTTAATCTTTTTATTTCTCCTTCCTTAATTTATTTTCTTTCTCTTCTCATCTTTATCTTTATGTCTTCCTGTTTTTAACTCTCTATCTATCTTTCTGTTTGTCTATATTACTCTATCTGTCTCTCTATTTCTCTCTCTCTCTCTCTCTCTCTCTCTTTCTCTCTTTCTCTCTCTTTGTCTCTGTCTGTCTCCACCCTTCTCTCTCTCTCTCTCCACCACCCAGCTCACTCTCTCTCCCCATCCCTCCTTCCCTCCCTCTCCTCTCCCTACCTATCTCTTTTTCTCTATCTCTTTTTCTCTATCTCTTTTTCTTCTCTCTTTCTCTCTCTGTATCTCTCTCTCTCCCCCTTCCCTCCTCTGCCTCCCTCTATCCCTCTCTCTCCTCTCTCTCTTTCTCTTTCTATTTTTCTCCTTTCTCTCTCTCTTTCTCTCCCCCCCCCTCTGTTTCTCTCTCTCCCTCCTTCCCCTTCTCTCTTCGTCTCTCCGTCCTCTCTCTCTCTCTCTCTCTCTCTCTTTCTCTCCCTTCCCCCCCTCTGTCCGTCTGTCTCATTCTCTCTCTCTCTCTCTCTCTCTCTCTCTCTCTCTCTCTCCATCCTCCCCCCTCTCTCCCCCTCCCCTCTCTCTCCCCTCGCCTCTCTCTCCCCCCTCCCCTCTCTCTCTACCTCCCTCCCTCCCTCCCTCCCTTCCTTCCTCCCTCCCCCCTCCTCTCTCTCTCTCTCTCTCTCTCTTTCTCTCTCTCTCTCTCTCTCTTTCTCTCTCTCTACCTCTCCACTTTCTCTCTCTATTTCTGTTTTTCTTCTTTCTCCCCCCGTCTCTCTCTCTCTCTCTCTCTCTCTCTCTCTCTCTCTCT
Organism: Pipistrellus hanaki; assembly: GCF_964339955.1. Classification (NCBI taxonomy): domain Eukaryota; kingdom Metazoa; phylum Chordata; class Mammalia; order Chiroptera; family Vespertilionidae; genus Pipistrellus; species Pipistrellus hanaki. The sequence continues at coordinate 5,550 of NW_028182237.1, read as the reverse complement.
CTCTCTCTCTCCCTCCTCTCTCTCTCTCTCTCTCTCTCTCTTTCTTTCTTCCTCCCCCTTATTACTCTTTCCATCCCTCCCCCTCTCTCTCTTCCTCTCCCCCTCTGTCTCTTTCTGTCCCCCCTCTTTCTGTCTTTCTGTCTGTTTCTATTTATCTCTGTCTCTGTCTTTTTGTCTTTGATTGTTTCTCTATATTTCCCCCCTCTCCCTCTTTTCTGTCTCTCTCTCCCCCCTTTGTACTTCTGTGTCTCTCTCAGTGTGTTCTCTGCCTCTTTCCTTGTCTCTGATTGTGTATATCTTTCTCAATCTTTCTGTCTTTGTCTTCTGCATTCTTTCTTGCTGTCCTTCTGTTTCTGTCTCTAATTTTCTTAGTGTCTTCATGTCCCTCCCTCCCTCCCTCCCTCCCTCCCTCCCTCCCTCCCTCCCTCCCTCCTTCACTGTCTCACTTCATGCTGGTCTTTGTGGATTAGGAAAACGAGAGGTCTGCCAGCGGCTTGGGAGCATCCTGATTTGGTGCTAGGACATGCTTGAGTTCATGCTTTCCCCAATA
>NW_028182238.1:0-61000 GCF_964339955.1 Pipistrellus hanaki | reverse complement strand
ACTGAGGCAGCTCGGGAACATTGTCTCTCAACTGTGTTATAGAGTGTAGTACTACATTTCAGTGAAGTGTAAGGCTTTCCAAAGCTACCTAACGTGTTTCTTTCTCTATTTCAATGGTATTCTGCCTTGTATAACACACATTTACCACTCTAGTCTCCTTTAAGTAAGGAATATAGGATTCCTTCAGTGTTTCATGTCATCTCAACTCGAATTAAGGATTTCCCGGATCTTAGCTACCTTTTCTACACTAAGAACTGACTTGGAGAATTCTCTGAGCTGTTCTAAACAAGTGCTCATCTGTTTACAGTCATTTTCTCTGAATTATCCATGTTTTCATGTAGTTTCCTATATTCTGCTTCTGGTCCAAGTATAAGCTTTGCCCACTTTATCAAACAACTTCCTACACACTGTTATGAACTGAGGCAGCTCGGGAACATTGTCTCTCAACTGTGTTATAGAGTGTAGTACTACATTTCAGTGAAGTGTAAGGCTTTCCAAAGCTGCCGAACGTGTTTCTTTCTCTATTTCAATGGTATTCTGCCTTGTATAACACACATTTTCACTCTAGTCTCCTTTAAGTAAAGAATATAGGATTCATACAGTGTTTCATGTCATCTTAACTCGAATTAAGGATTTCCCGGATCTTAGCTACATTTACTACACTAAGAACTGACCGGAGAATCTCTTTGAGCTGTTCTAAACAAGTTCTCATGTGCTTACAGTCATTTTCTCTGAATTATCCATGTTTTCATGTAGTTTCCTATATTCTGCCTTCTGGTCCAAGTATAAGCTTTGCCCACTTTATCAAACAACTTCCTACACACTGTTATGAACTGAGGCAGCTCGGGAACATTGTCTCTCAACTGTGTTATAGAGCGTAGTACTACATTTCAGTGAAGTGTAAGGCTTTCCAAAGCTGCCGAACGTGTTTCTTTCTCTATTTCAATGTTATTCTGCCTTGTATAACACACATTTACCTCTCTAGTCGACTTTAAGTAAAGAATATAGGATTCATACAGTGTTTCATGTCATCTTAACTCGAATTAAGGATTTCCCGGATCTTAGCTACCTTTACTACACTAAGAACTGACTGGAGAATCTCTTTCAGCTCTTCTAAACAAGTTATCATCTGTTTACACTCATTTTCTCTGAATTATCCATGTTTTCATGTAGTTTCCTTTAAAAGAGACTAGTTTCCACTCTAGACTCCTTTAAGTAAAGAATATAGGATTCATACAGTGTTTCATGTGATCTTAACTCGAATTAAGGATTTCCCGGATCTTAGCTACCTTTACTACACTAAGAACTGACCGGAGAATCTCTTTGAGCTGTTCTAAACAAGTTCTCATCTGTTTACACTCATTTTCTCTGAATTATCCATGTTTTCATGTAGTTTCCTATATTCTGCCTTCTGGTCCAAGTATAAGCTTTGCGCACTTTATCAAACAACTTCCTCAACACTGTTATGAACTGAGGCAGCTCGGGAACATTGTCTCTCAACTGTGTTATAGAGTGTAGTACTACATTTCAGTGAAGTGTAAGGCTTTCCAAAGCTGCCGAACGTGTTTCTTTCTCTATTTCAATGGTATTCTGCCTTGTATAACACACATTTACCACTCTAGTCTCATTTAAGTAAAGAATATAGGATCCATACAGTGTTTCATGTCATCTTAACTCGAATTAAGGATTTCCCGGATCTTAGCTACCTTTTCTACACTAAGAACGGACTTGGAGAATCTCTTTGAGCTGTTCTAAACAAGTTCTCATCTGTTTACAGTCATTTTCTCTGAATTATCCATGTTTTCAGGTAGTTTCCTATATTCTGCCTTCTGGTCCAAGTATAAGCTTTGCCCACTTTATCAAACAACTTCCTACGCACTGTTATGAACTGAGGCAGCTCGGGAACATTGTCTCTCAACTGTGTTATAGAGTGTAGTACTACATTTCAGTGAAGTGTAAGGCTTTCCAAAGCTGCCGAACGTGTTTCTTTCTCTATTTCAATGGTATTCTGCCTTGTATAACACACATTTACCACTCTAGTCTCCTTTAAGTAAAGAATATGTGATTCATACAGTGTTTCATGTCATCTTAATTCAAATTAAGGATTTCCCCGATCTTAGCTACCTTTACTACACTAAGAACTGACTGGAGAATCTCTTTCAGCTGTTCTAAACAAGTTCTCATCTGTTTACACTCATTTTCTCTGAATTATCCATGTTTTCATGTAGTTTCCTTTAAAGGAGACTAGTTTCCACTCTAGTCTCCTTTAAGTAAAGAATATAGGATTCATACAGTGTTTCATGTGATCTTAACTCGAATTAAGGATTTCCCGGATCTTAGCTACCTTTACTACACTAAGAACTGACTGGAGAATCTCTTTCAGCTGTTCTAAACAAGTTCTCATCTGTTTACACTCATTTTCTCTGAATTATCCATGTTTTCATGCAGTTTCCCATATTCTGCATTCTGATCTAAGTATAAGCTTTGCCCACTTTATCAAACAACTTCCTACACACTGTTATGAACTGAGGTAGCTCGGGAACAATGTTTCTCAACTGTGTTATAGAGTGTAGTACTACATTTCAGTGAAGTGTAAGGCTTTCCAAAGCTGCCGAACGTGTTTCTTTCTCTATTTCAATGGTATTCTGCCTTGTATAACACACATTTACCACTCTAGTCTCCTTTAAGTAATGAATATAGGATTCATACAGTGTTTCATGTCATCTTAAGTCGAATTAAGGATTTCCCCGATCTTAGCTACCTTTACTACACTAAGAACTGACTGGAGAATCTCTTTCAACTGTTCTATAAAAGTTCTCATCTGTTAACAGTCATTTTCTCTGAATTATCCATTTTTCATGTAGTTTCCTATATTCTGCCATCTGGTCCAAGTATAAGCTTTGCCCACTTTATCAAACAACTTCCTACACACTGTTATGAACTGAGGAAGCTCAGGAACATTGTCTCTCAACTGTGTTATAGAGTGTAGTACTACATTTCAGTGAAGTGTAAGGCTTTCCAAAGCTGCCGAACGTGTTTCTTTCTCTATTTCAATGGTATTCTGCCTTATATAACACACATTTTCCACTCTAGTCGACTTTAAGTAAAGAATATAGGATTCATACAGTGTTTCATGTCATCTTAACTCGAATTAAGGATTTCCCGGATCTTAGCTACCTTTACTACACTAAGAACTGACTGGAGAATCTCTTTCAGCTCTTCTAAACAAGTTATCATCTGTTTACACTCATTTTCTCTGAATTATCCATGTTTTCATGTAGTTTCCTTTAAAGGAGACTAGTTTCCACTCTAGACTCCTTTAAGTAAAGAATATAGGATTCATACAGTGTTTCATGTGATCTTAACTCGAATTAAGGATTTCCCGGATCTTAGCTACCTTTACTACACTAAGAACTGACCGGAGAATCTCTTTGAGCTGTTCTAAACAAGTTCTCATCTGTTTACACTCATTTTCTCTGAATTATCCATGTTTTCATGTAGTTTCCTATATTCTGCCTTCTGGTCCAAGTATAAGCTTTGCCCAATTTATCAAACAACTTCCTAAACACTGTTATGAACTGAGGTAGCTCGGGAACATTGTCTCTCAACTGTGTTATAGAGTGTAGTACTACATTTCAGTGAAGTGTAATTCTTTCCAAAGCTACCGAACGTGTTTCTTTCTCTATTTCAATGGTATTCTGCCTTGTATAACACACATTTACCACTCTAGTCGACTTTAAGTAAAGAATATGGGATTCATACAGTGTTTCATGTCATCTTAATTCAAATTAAGGATTTCCCCGATCTTAGCTACCTTTACTAAACTAAGAACTGACTGGAGAATCTCTTTCAGCTGTTCTAAACAAGTTCTCATCTGTTTACACTCATTTTCTCTGAATTATCCATGTTTTCATGTAGTTTCCTTTAAAGGAGACTAGTTTCCACTCTAGTCTCCTTTAAGTAAAGAATATAGGATTCATACAGTGTTTCATGTGATCTTAACTCGAATTAAGGATTTCCCGGATCTTAGCTACCTTTACTACACTAAGAACTGACCGGAGAATCTCTTTGAGCTGTTCTAAACAAGTTCTCATCTGTTTACACTCATTTTCTCTGAATTATCCATGTTTTCATGTAGTTTCCTATATTCTGCCTTCTGGTCCAAGTATAAGCTTTGCGCACTTTATCAAACAACTTCCTCAACACTGTTATGAACTGAGGCAGCTCGGGAACATTGTCTCTCAACTGTGTTATAGAGTGTAGTACTACATTTCAGTGAAGTGTAAGGCTTTCCAAAGCTGCCGAACGTGTTTCTTTCTCTATTTCAATGGTATTTTGCCTTGTATAACACACATTTACCACTCTAGTCTCATTTAAGTAAAGAATATAGGATCCATACAGTGTTTCATGTCATCTTAACTCGAATTAAGGATTTCCCGGATCTTAGCTACCTTTTCTACACTAAGAACTGATTTGGAGAATCTCTTTGAGCTGTTCTAAACAAGTTCTCATCTGTTTACAGTCATTTTCTCTGAATTATCCATGTTTTCAGGTAGTTTCCTATATTCTGCCTTCTGGTCCAAGTATAAGCTTTGCCCACTTTATCAAACAACTTCCTACGCACTGTTATGAACTGAGGCAGCTCGGGAACATTGTCTCTCAACTGTGTTATAGAGTGTAGTACTACATTTCAGTGAAGTGTAAGGCTTTCCAAAGCTGCCGAACGTGTTTCTTTCTCTATTTCAATGGTATTCTGCCTTGTATAACACACATTTACCACTCTAGTCTCCTTTAAGTAAAGAATATGGGATTCATACAGTGTTTCATGTCATCTTAATTCAAATTAAGGATTTCCCCGATCTTAGCTACCTTTACTACACTAAGAACTGACTGGAGAATCTCTTTCAGCTGTTCTAAACAAGTTCTCATCTGTTTACACTCATTTTCTCTGAATTATCCATGTTTTCATGTAGTGTCCTTTAAAGGAGACTAGTTTCCACTCTAGTCTCCTTTAAGTAAAGAATATAGGATTCATACAGTGTTTCATGTGATCTTAACTCGAATTAAGGATTTCCCGGATCTTAGCTACCTTTACTACACTAAGAACTGACTGGAGAATCTCTTTCAGCTGTTCTAAACAAGTTCTCATCTGTTTACACTCATTTTCTCTGAATTATCCATGTTTTCATGCAGTTTCCCATATTCTGCATTCTGATCCAAGTATAAGCTTTGCCCACTTTATCAAACAACTTCCTACACACTGTTATGAACTGAGGTAGCTCGGGAACAATGTCTCTCAACTGTGTTATAGAGTGTAGTACTACATTTCAGTGAAGTGTAAGGCTTTCCAAAGCTGCCGAACGTGTTTCTTTCTCTATTTCAATGGTATTCTGCCTTGTATAACACACATTTACCACTCTAGTCGACTTTAAGTAAAGAATATAGGATTCATACAGTGTTTCATGTCATCTTAACTCGAATTAAGGATTTCCCGGATCTTAGCTACCTTTTCTACACTAAGAACTGACCGGAGAATCTCTTTGAGCTGTTCTAAACAAGTTCTCATCTATTTACAGTCATTTTCTCTGAATTATCCATGTTTTCATGTAGTTTCCTATATTCTGCCATCTGGTCCAAGTATAAGCTTTGCCCACTTTATCAAACAACTTCCTACACACTGTTATGAACTGAGGCAGCTCGGGAACATTTTCTCTCAACTGTGTTATAGAGTGTAGTACTACATTTCAGTGAAGTGTAAGGCTTTCCAAAGCTACCTAACGTGTTTCTTTCTCTATTTCAATGGTATTCTGCCTTGTATAACATACATTTACCACTCTAGTCTCCTTTAAGTAAGGAATATAGGATTCCTTCAGTGTTTCATGTCATCTTAACTCGAATTAAGGATTTCCCGGATCTTAGCTACCTTTTCTACACTAAGAACTGACTTGGAGAATTCTCTGAGCTGTTCTAAACAAGTTCTCATCTATTTACAGTCATTTTCTCTGAATTATCCATGTTTTCATGTAGTTTCCTATATTCTGCCATCTGGTCCAAGTATAAGCTTTGCCCACTTTATCAAACAACTTCCTACACACTGTTATGAACTGAGGCAGCTCGGGAACATTTTCTCTCAACTGTGTTATAGAGTGTAGTACTACATTTCAGTGAAGTGTAAGGCTTTCCAAAGCTACCTAACGTGTTTCTTTCTCTATTTCAATGGTATTCTGCCTTGTATAACACACATTTACCACTCTAGTCTCCTTTAAGTAATGAATATAGGATTCATACAGTGTTTCATGTCATCTTAACTCGAATTAAGGATTTCCCCGATCTTAGCTACCTTTACTACACTAAGAACTGACTGGAGAATCTCTTTCAACTGTTCTATAAAAGTTCTCATCTGTTAACAGTCATTTTCTCTGAATTATCCATTTTTCATGTAGTTTCCTATATTCTGCCATCTGGTCCAAGTATAAGCTTTGCCCACTTTATCAAACAACTTCCTGCACACTGTTATGAACTGAGGAAGCTCAGGAACATTGTCTCTCAACTGTGTTATAGAGTGTAGTACTACATTTCAGTGAAGTGTAAGGCTTTCCAAAGCTGCCGAACGTGTTTCTTTCTCTATTTCAATGGTATTCTGCCTTATATAACACACATTTTCCACTCTAGTCGACTTTAAGTAAAGAATATAGGATTCATACAGTGTTTCATGTCATCTTAACTCGAATTAAGGATTTCCCGGATCTTAGCTACCTTTACTACACTAAGAACTGACTGGAGAATCTCTTTCAGCTCTTCTAAACAAGTTATCATCTGTTTACACTCATTTTCTCTGAATTATCCATGTTTTCATGTAGTTTCCTTTAAAGGAGACTAGTTTCCACTCTAGACTCCTTTAAGTAAAGAATATAGGATTCATACAGTGTTTCATGTGATCTTAACTCGAATTAAGGATTTCCCGGATCTTAGCTACCTTTACTACACTAAGAACTGACCGGAGAATCTCTTTGAGCTGTTCTAAACAAGTTCTCATCTGTTTACACTCATTTTCTCTGAATTATCCATGTTTTCATGTAGTTTCCTATATTCTGCCTTCTGGTCCAAGTATAAGCTTTGCCCAATTTATCAAACAACTTCCTAAACACTGTTATGAACTGAGGTAGCTCGGGAACATTGTCTCTCAACTGTGTTATAGAGTGTAGTACTACATTTCAGTGAAGTGTAATTCTTTCCAAAGCTACCGAACGTGTTTCTTTCTCTATTTCAATGGTATTCTGCCTTGTATAACACACATTTACCACTCTAGTCGACTTTAAGTAAAGAATATGGGATTCATACAGTGTTTCATGTCATCTTAATTCAAATTAAGGATTTCCCCGATCTTAGCTACCTTTACTACACTAAGAACTGACTGGAGAATCTCTTTCAGCTGTTCTAAACAAGTTCTCATCTGTTTACACTCATTTTCTCTGAATTATCCATGTTTTCATGTAGTTTCCTTTAAAGGAGACTAGTTTCCACTCTAGTCTCCTTTAAGTAAAGAATATAGGATTCATACAGTGTTTCATGTGATCTTAACTCGAATTAAGGATTTCCCGGATCTTAGCTACCTTTACTACACTAAGAACTGACTGGAGAATCTCTTTCAGCTGTTCTAAACAAGTTCTCATCTGTTTACACTCATTTTCTCTGAATTATCCATGTTTTCATGCAGTTTCCCATATTCTGCATTCTGATCCAAGTATAAGCTTTGCCCACTTTATCAAACAACTTCCTACACACTGTTATGAACTGAGGTAGCTCGGGAACAATGTCTCTCAACTGTGTTATAGAGTGTAGTACTACATTTCAGTGAAGTGTAAGGCTTTCCAAAGCTGCCGAACGTGTTTCTTTCTCTATTTCAATGGTATTCTGCCTTGTATAACACACATTTACCACTCTAGTCGACTTTAAGTAAAGAATATAGGATTCATACAGTGTTTCATGTCATCTTAACTCGAATTAAGGATTTCCCGGATCTTAGCTACCTTTTCTACACTAAGAACTGACCGGAGAATCTCTTTGAGCTGTTCTAAACAAGTTCTCATCTATTTACAGTCATTTTCTCTGAATTATCCATGTTTTCATGTAGTTTCCTATATTCTGCCATCTGGTCCAAGTATAAGCTTTGCCCACTTTATCAAACAACTTCCTACACACTGTTATGAACTGAGGCAGCTCGGGAACATTTTCTCTCAACTGTGTTATAGAGTGTAGTACTACATTTCAGTGAAGTGTAAGGCTTTCCAAAGCTACCTAACGTGTTTCTTTCTCTATTTCAATGGTATTCTGCCTTGTATAACATACATTTACCACTCTAGTCTCCTTTAAGTAAGGAATATAGGATTCCTTCAGTGTTTCATGTCATCTTAACTCGAATTAAGGATTTCCCGGATCTTAGCTACCTTTTCTACACTAAGAACTGACTTGGAGAATTCTCTGAGCTGTTCTAAACAAGTTCTCATCTATTTACAGTCATTTTCTCTGAATTATCCATGTTTTCATGTAGTTTCCTATATTCTGCCATCTGGTCCAAGTATAAGCTTTGCCCACTTTATCAAACAACTTCCTACACACTGTTATGAACTGAGGCAGCTCGGGAACATTTTCTCTCAACTGTGTTATAGAGTGTAGTACTAAATTTCAGTGAAGTGTAAGGCTTTCCAAAGCTACCTAACGTGTTTCTTTCTCTATTTCAATGGTATTCTGCCTTGTATAACACACATTTACCACTCTAGTCTCCTTTAAGTAATGAATATAGGATTCATACAGTGTTTCATGTCATCTTAACTCGAATTAAGGATTTCCCGGATCTTAGCTACCTTTACTACACTAAGAACTGACTGGAGAATCTCTTTCAGCTCTTCTAAACAAGTTATCATCTGTTTACACTCATTTTCTCTGAATTATCCATGTTTTCATGTAGTTTCCTTTAAAGGAGACTAGTTTCCACTCTAGACTCCTTTAAGTAAAGAATATAGGATTCATACAGTGTTTCATGTGATCTTAACTCGAATTAAGGATTTCCCGGATCTTAGCTACCTTTACTACACTAAGAACTGACCGGAGAATCTCTTTGAGCTGTTCTAAACAAGTTCTCATCTGTTTACACTCATTTTCTCTGAATTATCCATGTTTTCATGTAGTTTCCTATATTCTGCCTTCTGGTCCAAGTATAAGCTTTGCCCAATTTATCAAACAACTTCCTAAACACTGTTATGAACTGAGGTAGCTCGGGAACATTGTCTCTCAACTGTGTTATAGAGTGTAGTACTACATTTCAGTGAAGTGTAATTCTTTCCAAAGCTACCGAACGTGTTTCTTTCTCTATTTCAATGGTATTCTGCCTTGTATAACACACATTTACCACTCTAGTCGACTTTAAGTAAAGAATATAGGATTCATACAGTGTTTCCTGTCATCTTAACTCGAATTAAGGATTTCCCGGATCTTAGCTACCTTTACTACACTAAGAACTGACCGGAGAATCTCTTTGAGCTGTTCTAAACAAGTTCTCATCTGTTTACAGTCATTTTCTATGAATTATCCATGTTTTCATGTAGTTTCCTATATTCTGCCTTCTGGTCCAAGTATAAGCTTTGCCCACTTTATCAAACAACTTCCTCAAAACTGTTATGAACTGAGGCAGCTCGGGAACATTGTCTCTCAACTGTGTTATAGAGTGTAGTACTACATTTCAGTGAAGTGTAAGGCTTTCGAAAGCTGCCGAACGTGTTTCTTTCTCTATTTCAATGGTATTCTGCCTTGTATAACACACATTTACCACTCTAGTCTCGTTTAAGTAAAGAATATAGGATCCATACAGTGTTTCATGTCATCTTAACTCGAATTAATGATTTCCCGGATCTTAGCTACCTTTTCTACACTAAGAACTGACTTGGAGAATCTCTTTCAGCTGTTCTAAACAAGTTCTCATCTGTTTACAGTCATTTTCTCTGAATTATCCATGTTTTCAGGTAGTTTCCTATATTCTGTCTTCTGGTCCAAGTATAAGCTTTGCCCACTTTATCAAACAACTTCCTACGCACTGTTATGAACTGAGGCAGCTCGGGAACATTGTCTCTCAACTGTGTTATAGAGTGTAGTACTACATTTCAGTGAAGTGTAAGGCTTTCCAAAGCTGCCGAATGTGTTTCTTTCTCTATTTCAATGGTATTCTGCCTTGTATAACACACATTTACCACTCTAGTCTCCTTTAAGTAAAGAATATGGGATTCATACAGTGTTTCATGTCATCTTAATTCAAATTAAGGATTTCCCCGATCTTAGCTACCTTTACTACACTAAGAACTGACTGGAGAATCTCTTTCAGCTGTTCTAAACAAATTCTCATCTGTTTACACTCATTTTCTCTGAATTATCCATGTTTTCATGTAGTTTCCTTTAAAGGAGACTAGTTTCCACTCTAGTCTCCTTTAAGTAAAGAATATAGGATTCATACAGTGTTTCATGTCATCTTAACTCGAATTAAGGATTTCCCCGATCTTAGCTACCTTTACTACACTAAGAACTGACTGGAGAATCTCTTTGAGCTGTTCTAAACAAGTTCTCATCTGTTTACAGTCATTTTCTCTGAATTATCCATGTTGTCATGTAGTTTCCTATATTCTGCCTTCTGGTCCAAGTATAAGCTTTGCCCACTTTATCAAACAACTTCCTACACACTGTTATGAACTGAGGCAGCTCGGGAACATTGTCTCTCAACTGTGTTATAGAGCGTAGTACTACATTTCAGTGAAGTGTAAGGCTTTCCAAAGCTGCCGAACGTGTTTCTTTCTCTATTTCAATGGTATTCTGCCTTGTATAAGACACATTTACCACTCTAGTCTCCTTTAAGTAATGAATATAGGATTCATACAGTGTTTCATGTCATCTTAACTCGAATTAAGGATTTCCCCGATCTTAGCTACCTTTACTACACTAAGAACTGACTTGGAGAATTCTCTGAGCTGTTCTAAACAAGTTCTCATCTGTTTACAGTCATTTTCTCTGAATTATCCATGTTTTCATGTAGTTTCCTATATTCTGCCTTCTGGTCCAAGTATAAGCTTTGCCCACTTTATCAAACAACTTCCTACACACTGTTATGAACTGAGGCAGCTCGGGAACATTGTCTCTCAACTGTGTTATAGAGTGTAGTACTACATTTCAGTGAAGTGTAAGGCTTTCCAAAGCTGCCGAACGTGTTTCTTTCTCTATTTCAATGGTATTCTGCCTTGTATAACACACATTTACCACTCTAGTCTCCTTTAAGTAAAGAATATAGGATTCATACAGTGTTTCATGTCATCTTAACTCGAATTAAGGATTTCCCCGGTCTCAGTTACCTTTACTACACTAAGAACTGACTGGAGAATCTCTTTCAGCTGTTCTAAACAAGTTCTCATCTGTTTACAGTCATTTTCTCTGAATTATCCATGTTTTCATGTAGTTTCCTATATTCTGCCTTCTGATCCAAGTATAAGCTTTGCCCACTTTATCAAACAACTTCCTACACACTGTTATGAACTGAGGTAGCTCGGGAACATTGTCTCTCAACTGTGTTATAGAGTGTAGTACTACATTTCAGTGAAGTGTAAGGCTTTTCAAAGCTGCCGAAATTGTTTCTTTCTCTATTTAAATGGTATTCTGCCTTGTATAACACACATTTACCACTCTAGTTTCCTTTAAGTAAAGAATATAGGATTCATACAGTGTTTCATGTCATCTTAACTCGAATTAAGGATTTTCCGGATCTTAGCTACCTTTACTACACTAAGAACTCACTGGAGAATCTCTTTGAGCTGTTCTAAACAAGTTCTCACCTGTTTACAGTCATTTTCTCTGAATTATCCATGTTTTCATGTAGTTTACTATATTCTGCCATCTGGTCCAAGTATAAGCTTTGCCCACTTTATCAAACAACTTCCTACACACTGTTATGAACTGAGGCAGCTCGAGAACATTGTCTCTCAACAGTGTTATATAAAGTGTAGTACTACATTTCAGTGAAGTGTAAGGCTTTCCAAAGCTGCCGAACTTGTTTCTTTCTCTATTTCAATGGTATTCTGCCTTGTATAACACACATTTACCACTCTAGTCTCCTTTAAGTAAGGAATATAGGATTCCTACATTGTTTCATGTCATCTTAACTCGAATTAAGGATTTCCCGGATCTTAGCTACCTTTTCTACACTAAGAACTAACTTGGAGAATTCTCTGAGCTGTTCTAAACAAGTTCTCATCTGTTTACAGTCATTTTCTCTGAATTATCCATGTTTTCATGTAGTTTCCTATATTCTGCCTTCTGGTCCAAGTATAAGCTTTGCCCACTTTATCAAACAACTTCCTACACACTGTTATGAACTGAGTCAGCTCGGGAACATTGTCTCTCAACTGTGTTATAGAGTGTAGTACTACATTTCAGTGAAGTGTAAGGCTTTCCAAAGCTGCCGAACGTGTTTCTTTCTATATTTCAATGGTATTCCGCCTTGTATAACACACATTTACCACTCTAGTCTCCTTTAAGTAAAGAATATAGGATTCCTACAGTGTTTCATGTCATCTTAACTCGAATTAAGGATTTCCCGGATCTTAGCTACATTTACTGCACTAAGAACTGACCGGAGATTCTCTTTGAGCTGTTCTAAACAAGTTCTCATGTGTTTACAGTCATTTTCTCTGAATTATCCATGTTTTCATGTAGTTTCCTATATTCTGCTTCTGGTCCAAGTATAAGCTTTGCCCACTTTATCAAACAACTTCCTACACACTGTTATGAACTGAGGCAGCTCGGGAACATTGTCTCTCAACTGTGTTATAGAGTGTAGTACTACATTTCAGTGAAGTGTAAGGCTTTCCAAAGCTGCCGAACGTGTTTCTTTCTCTATTTCAATGGTATTCTGCCTTGTATAACACACATTTACCACTCTAGTCTCCTTTAAGTAAAGAATATAGGATTCATACAGTGTTTCATGTCATCTTAACTCGAATTAAGGATTTCCCCGATCTTAGCTACCTTTACTACACTAAGAACTGACTGGAGAATCTCTTTGAGCTGTTCTAAACAAGTTCTCATCTGTTTACAGTCATTTTCTCTGAATTATCCATGTTGTCATGTAGTTTCCTATATTCTGCCTTCTGGTCCAAGTATAAGCTTTGCCCACTTTATCAAACAACTTCCTACACACTGTTATGAACTGAGGCAGCTCGGGAACATTGTCTCTCAACTGTGTTATAGAGTGTAGTAGTACATTTCAGTGAAGTGTAAGGCTTTCCAAAGCTGCCGAACGTGTTTCTTTCTCTATTTCAATGGTCTTCTGCCTTGTGTAAAACACATTTACCACTCTAGTCTCCTTAAATAAAGAATATAGGATTCATACAGTGTTGCATGTCATCTTAACTCGAATTATGGATTTCCCGGATCTTAGCTACCTTTACTCCACTAAGAACTGACTGGAGAATCTCTTTAAGCTGTTCTAAACAAGTTCTCATCCTTTTACAGTCATTTTCTCTGAATTATCCATGTTTTCATGTAGTTTCCTATATTCTGCCTTCTGGTCCAAGTATAAGCTTTGCCCACTTTATCAAACAACTTCCTACACACTGTTATGAACTGAGGCATCTCAGGAACAGTGTCTCTCAACTGTGTTATAGAGTGTAGTACTACATTTCAGTGAAGTGTAAGGCTTTCCAAAGCTGCCGAACTTGTTTCTTTCTCTATTTCAATGGTATTCTGCCTTGTATAACACACATTTACCACTCTAGTCTCCTTTAAGTAAGGAATATAGGATTCCTACAGTGTTTCATGTCATCTTAACTCGAATTAAGGATTTCCCGGATCTTAGCTACCTTTTCTACACTAAGAACTAACTTGGAGAATTCTCTGAGCTGTTCTAAACAAGTTCTCATCTGTTTACAGTCATTTTCTCTGAATTATCCATGTTTTCATGTAGTTTCCTATATTCTGCCTTCTGGTCCAAGTATAAGCTTTGCCCACTTTATCAAACAACTTCCTACACACTGTTATGAACTGAGGCAGCTCGGGAACATTGTCTCTCAACTGTGTTATAGAGTGTAGTACTACATTTCAGTGAAGTGTAAGGCTTTCCAAAGCTGCCGAACGTGTTTCTTTCTATATTTCAATGGTATTCCGCCTTGTATAACACACATTTACCACTCTAGTCTCCTTTAAGTAAAGAATATAGGATTCCTACAGTGTTTCATGTCATCTTAACTCGAATTAAGGATTTCCCGGATCTTAGCTACATTTACTGCACTAAGAACTGACCGGAGATTCTCTTTGAGCTGTTCTAAACAAGTTCTCATGTGTTTACAGTCATTTTCTCTGAATTATCCATGTTTTCATGTAGTTTTCTATATTCTGCTTCTGGTCCAAGTATAAGCTTTGCCCACTTTATCAAACAACTTCCTACACACTGTTATGAACTGAGGCAGCTCGGGAACATTGTCTCTCAACTGTGTTATAGAGTGTAGTACTACATTTCAGTGAAGTGTAAGGATTTCCAAAGCTGCCGAACGTGTTTCTTTCTCTATTTCAATGGTATTCTGCCTTGTATAACACACATTTACCACTCTAGTCTCCTTTAAGTAAAGAATATAGGATTCATACAGTGTTTCATGTCATCTTAACTCGAATTAAGGATTTCCCCGATCTTAGCTACCTTTACTACACTAAGAACTGACTGGAGAATCTCTTTGAGCTGTTCTAAACAAGTTCTCATCTGTTTACAGTCATTTTCTCTGAATTATCCATGTTGTCATGTAGTTTCCTATATTCTGCCTTCTGGTCCAAGAATAAGCTTTGCCCACTTTATCAAACAACTTCCTACACACTGTTATGAACTGAGGCAGCTCGGGAACATTGTCTCTCAACTGTGTTATAGAGTGTAGTAGTACATTTCAGTGAAGTGTAAGGCTTTCCAAAGCTGCCGAACGTGTTTCTTTCTCTATTTCAATGGTCTTCTGCCTTGTGTAAAACACATTTACCACTCTAGTCTCCTTAAATAAAGAATATAGGATTCATACAGTGTTGCATGTCATCTTAACTCGAATTATGGATTTCTCGGATCTTAGCTACCTTTACTCCACTAAGAACTGACTGGAGAATCTCTTTAAGCTGTTCTAAACAAGTTCTCATCCTTTTACAGTCATTTTCTCTGAATTATCCATGTTTTCATGTAGTTTCCTATATTCTGCCTTCTGGTCCAAGTATAAGCTTTGCCCACTTTATCAAACAACTTCCTACACACTGTTATGAACTGAGGCAGCTCAGGAACAGTGTCTCTCAACTGTGTTATAGAGTGTAGTACTACATTTCAGTGAAGTGTAAGGCTTTCCAAAGCTGCCGAACTTGTTTCTTTCTCTATTTAAATGGTATTCTGCCTTGTATAACACACATTTACCACTCTAGTCTCCTTTAAGTAAAGAATATAGGATTCATACAGTGTTGCATGTCATCTTAACTCGAATTAAGGATTTCCCGGATCTTAGCTACATTTACTGCACTAAGAACTGACCGGAGATTCTCTTTGAGCTGTTCTAAACAAGTTCTCATGTGTTTACAGTCATTTTCTCTGAATTATCCATGTTTTCATGTAGTTTCCTATATTCTGCTTCTGGTCCAAGTATAAGCTTTGCCCACTTTATCAAACAACTTCCTACACACTGTTATGAACTGAGGCAGCTCGGGAACATTGTCTCTCAACTGTGTTATAGAGTGTAGTACTACATTTCAGTGAAGTGTAAGGCTTTCCAAAGCTGCCGAACGTGTTTCTTTCTCTATTTCAATGGTATTCTGCCTTGTATAACACACATTTACCACTCTAGTCTCCTTAAAGTAAAGAATATAGGATTCATACAGTGTTTCATGTCATCTTAACTCGAATTAAGGATTTCCCCGATCTTAGCTACCTTTACTACACTAAGAACTGACTGGAGAATCTCTTTGAGCTGTTCTAAACAAGTTCTCATCTGTTTACAGTCATTTTCTCTGAATTATCCATGTTGTCATGTAGTTTCCTATATTCTGCCTTCTGGTCCAAGTATAAGCTTTGCCCACTTTATCAAACAACTTCCTACACACTGTTATGAACTGAGGCAGCTCGGGAACATTGTCTCTCAACTGTGTTATAGAGTGTAGTAGTACATTTCAGTGAAGTCTAAGGCTTTCCAAAGCTGCCGAACGTGTTTCTTTCTTTATTTCAATGGTCTTCTGCCTTGTATAAAACACATTTACCACTCTAGTCTCCTTAAATAAAGAATATAGGATTCATACAGTGTTGCATGTCATCTTAACTCGAATTATGGATTTCCCGGATCTTAGCTACCTTTACTCCACTAAGAACTGACTGGAGAATCTCTTTAAGCTGTTCTAAACAAGTTCTCATCCTTTTACAGTCATTTTCTCTGAATTATCCGTGTTTTCATGTAGTTTCCTATATTCTGCCTTCTGGTCCAAGTATAAGCTTTGCCCACTTTATCAAACAACTTCCTACACACTGTTATGAACTGAGGCAGCTCAGGAACAGTGTCTCTCAACTGTGTTATAGAGTGTAGTACTACATTTCAGTGAAGTGTAAGGCTTTCCAAAGCTGCCGAACGTGTTTCTTTCTCTATATCAATTGTATTCTGCCTTGTATAACACACATTTACCACTCTAGTCTCCTTTAAGTAAAGAATATAGGATTCATACAGTGTTTCATGTCATCTTAACTCGAATTATGGATTTCCCCGGTCTCAGTTACCTTTACTACACTAAGAACTGACTGGAGAATCTCTTTCAGCTGTTCTAAACAAGTTCTCATCTGTTTACAGTCATTTTCTCTGAATTATCCATGTTTTCATGTAGTTTCCTATATTCTGCCTTCTGATCCAAGTATAAGCTTTGCCCACTTTATCAAACAACTTCCTACACACTGTTATGAACTGAGGTAGCTCGGGAACATTGTCTCTCAACTGTGTTATAGAGTGTAGTACTACATTTCAGTGAAGTGTAAGGCTTTTCAAAGCTGCCGAACTTGTTTCTTTCTCTATTTAAATGGTATTCTGCCTTGTATAACACACATTTACCACTCTAGTCTCCTTTAAGTAAAGAATATAGGATTCATACAGTGTTTCATGTCATCTTAACTCGAATTAAGGATTTTCCGGATCTTAGCTACCTTTACTACACTAAGAACTGACTGGAGAATCTCTTTGAGCTGTTCTAAACAAGTTCTCATCTGTTTACAGTCATTTTCTCTGAATTATCCATGTTTTCATGTAGTTTACTATATTCTGCCTTCTGGTCCAAGTATAAGCTTTGCCCACTTTATCAAACAACTTCCTACACACTGTTATGAACTGAGGCAGCAGGGGAACATTGTCTCTCAACTGTGGTATAGAGTGCAGTACTACATTTCAGTGAAGTGTAAGGCTTTCCAAAGCTGCCGAACGTGTTTCTTTCTCTATTCCAATGCTCTTCTGCCTTGTATAAACCACATTTACCACTCTAGTCTCCTTAAATAAAGAATATAGGATTCATACAGTGTTGCATGTCATCTTAACTCGAATTAAGGATTTCACGGATCTTAGCTACCTTTACTCCACTAAGAACTGACTGGAGAATCTCTTTCAGCTGTTCTAAACAAGTTCTCATCTGTTTACAGTCATTTTCTCTGAATTATCCATGTTTTCATGTAGTTTCCTATATTCTGCCTTCTGGTCCAAGTATAAGCTTTGCCCACTTTATCAAACAACTTCCTACACACTGTTATGAACTGAGGCAGCTCAGGAACATTGTCTCTCAACTGTGTTATAGAGTGTAGTACTACATTTCAGTGAAGTGTAAGGCTTTCCAAAGCTGCAGAACGTGTTTCTTTCTCTATTTCAATGGTATTCTGCCTTGGAAAAGCACACATTTACCACTCTAGTCTCCTTTAAGTAAAGAATAAAGGATTCATACAGTGTTTCATGTCATCTTAACTCGAATTAAGGATTTCCCCGATCTCAGTTACCTTTACTACACTAAGAACTGACTGGAGAATCTCTTTCAGCTTTTCTAAACAAGTTCTCATCTGTTTACAGTCATTTTCTCTGAATTATCCATGTTTTCATGTAGTTTCCTATATTCTGCCTTCTGATCCAAGTATAAGCTTTGCCCACTTTATCAAACAACTTCCTACACACTGTTATGAACTGAGGTAGCTCGGGAACATTGTCTCTCAATTGTGTTATAGATTGTAGTACTACATTTCAGTGAAGTGTAAGGCTTTTCAAAGCTGCCGAACGTGTTTCTTTCTCTATTTAAATGGTATTCTGCCTTGTATAACACACATTTACCACTCTAGTCTCCTTTAAGTAAAGAATATAGGATTCATACAGTGTTTCATGTCATGTTAACTCGAATTAAGGATTTCCCCGATCTTAGCTACCTTTACTACACTAAGAACTGACTGGAGAATTTCTTTCAGCTCTTCTAAACAAGTTCTCATCTGTTTACACTCATTTTCTCTGAATTATCCATGTTTTCATGTAGTTTCCTTTAAAGGAGACTAGTTTCCACTCTAGTCTCCTTTAAGTATAGAATATAGGATTCATACAGTGTTTCATGTCATCTTAACTCGAATTAAGGATTTCCCGGATCTTAGCTACCTTTACTACACTACGAACTGACTGGAGAATCTCTTTCAGCTGTTCTAAACAAGTTCTCATCTGTTTACAGTCATTTTCTCTGAATTATCCATGTTTTCATGTAGTTTACTATATTCTGCCTTCTGGTCCAAGTATAAGCTTTGCCCAGTTTATCAAACAACTTCCTACACACTGTTATGAACTGAGGCAGCAGGGGAACATTGTCTCTCAACTGTGGTATAGAGTGCAGTACTACATTTCAGTGAAGTGTAAGGCTTTCCAAAGCTGCCGAACGTGTTTCTTTCTCTATTCCAATGCTCTTCTGCCTTGTATAAAACACATTTACCACTCTAGTCTCCTTAAATAAAGAATATAGGATTCATACAGTGTTGCATGTCATCTTAACTCGAATTAAGGATTTCACGGATCTTAGCTACCTTTACTACACTAAGAACTGACTGGAGAATCTCTTTCAGCTGTTCTAAACAAGTTCTCATCTGTTTACAGTCATTTTCTCTGAATTATCCATGTTTTCATGTAGTTTACTATATTCTGCCTTCTGGTCCAAGTATAAGCTTTGCCCACTTTATCAAACAACTTCCTACACACTGTTATGAACTGAGGCAGCAGGGGAACATTGTCTCTCAACTGTGGTATAGAGTGCAGTACTACATTTCAGTGAAGTGTAAGGCTTTCCAAAGCTGCCGAACGTGTTTCTTTCTCTATTCCAATGCTCTTCTGCCTTGTATAAAACACATTTACCACTCTAGTCTCCTTAAATAAAGAATATAGGATTCATACAGTGTTGCATGTCATCTTAACTCGAATTAAGGATTTCACGGATCTTAGCTACCTTTACTCCACTAAGAACTGACTGGAGAATCTCTTTCAGCTGTTCTAAACAAGTTCTCATCTGTTTACAGTCATTTTCTCTGAATTATCCATGTTTTCATGTAGTTTCCTATATTCTGCCTTCTGGTCCAAGTATAAGCTTTGCCCACTTTATCAAACAACTTCCTACACACTGTTATGAACTGAGGCAGCTCAGGAACATTGTCTCTCAACTGTGTTATAGAGTGTAGTACTACATTTCAGTGAAGTGTAAGGCTTTCCAAAGCTGCAGAACGTGTTTATTTCTCTATTTCAATGGTATTCTGCCTTGGATAACACACATTTACCACTCTAGTCTCCTTTAAGTAAAGAATAAAGGATTCATACAGTGTTTCATGTCATCTTAACTCGAATTAAGGATTTCCCCGATCTCAGTTACCTTTACTACACTAAGAACTGACTGGAGAATCTCTTTCAGCTTTTCTAAACAAGTTCTCATCTGTTTACAGTCATTTTCTCTGAATTATCCATGTTTTCATGTAGTTTCCTATATTCTGCCTTCTGATCCAAGTATAAGCTTTGCCCACTTTATCAAACAACTTCCTACACACTGTTATGAACTGAGGTAGCTCGGGAACATTGTCTCTCAATTGTGTTATAGATTGTAGTACTACATTTCAGTGAAGTGTAAGGCTTTTCAAAGCTGCCGAACGTGTTTCTTTCTCTATTTAAATGGTATTCTGCCTTGTATAACACACATTTACCACTCTAGTCTCCTTTAAGTAAAGAATATAGGATTCATACAGTGTTTCATGTCATGTTAACTCGAATTAAGGATTTCCCCGATCTTAGCTACCTTTACTACACTAAGAACTGACTGGAGAATTTCTTTCAGCTCTTCTAAACAAGTTCTCATCTGTTTACACTCATTTTCTCTGAATTATCCATGTTTTCATGTAGTTTCCTTTAAAGGAGACTAGTTTCCACTCTAGTCTCCTTTAAGTATAGAATATAGGATTCATACAGTGTTTCATGTCATCTTAACTCGAATTAAGGATTTCCCGGATCTTAGCTACCTTTACTACACTAAGAACTGACTGGAGAATCTCTTTCAGCTGTTCTAAACAAGTTCTCATCTGTTTACAGTCATTTTCTCTGAATTATCCATGTTTTCATGTAGTTTACTATATTCTGCCTTCTGGTCCAAGTATAAGCTTTGCCCACTTTATCAAACAACTTCCTACACACTGTTATGAACTGAGGCAGCTCGGGAACATTGTCTCTCAACTGTGTTATAGAGTGTAGTACTACATTTCAGTGTAGTGTAAGGCTTTCCAAAGCTGCCGAACGTGTTTCTTTCTCTATTTCAATGGTCTTCTGCCTTGTATAAAACACATTTACCACTCTAGTCTCTTTAAATAAAGAATATAGGATTCATACAGTGTTTCATGTCATCTTAACTCGAATTAAGGATTTCCCCGATCTTAGCTACCTTTACTACACTAAGAACTGACTGGAGAATCTCTTTGAGCTGTTCTAAACAAGTTCTCATCTGTTTACAGTCATTTTCTCTGAATTATCCATGTTGTCATGTAGTTTCCTATATTCTGCCTTCTGGTCCAAGTATAAGCTTTGCCCACTTTATCAAACAACTTCCTACACACAGTTATGAACTGAGGCAGCTCGGGAACATTGTCTCTCAACTGTGTTATAGAGTGTAGTAGTACATTTCAGTGAAGTGTAAGGCTTTCCAAAGCTGCCGAACTTGTTTCTTTCTCTATTTAAATGGTATTCTGCCTTGTATAACACACATTTACCACTCTAGTTTCCTTTAAGTAAAGAATATAGGATTCATACAGTGTTTCATGTCATCTTAACTCGAATTAAGGATTTTCCGGATCTTAGCTACCTTTACTACACTAAGAACTCACTGGAGAATCTCTTTGAGCTGTTCTAAACAAGTTCTCATCTGTTTACAGTCATTTTCTCTGAATTATCCATGTTTTCATGTAGTTTACTATATTCTGCCATCTGGTCCAAGTATAAGCTTTGCCCACTTTATCAAACAACTTCCTACACACTGTTATGAACTGAGGCAGCTCGAGAACATTGTCTCTCAACTGTGTTATATAAAGTGTAGTACTACATTTCAGTGAAGTGTAAGGCTTTCCAAAGCTGCCGAACGTGTTTCTTTCTCTATTTCAATGGTATTCTGCCTTGTATAACACACATTTACCACTCTAGTCTCCTTTAAGTAAAGAATATAGGATTCATACAGTGTTTCATGTCATCTTAACTCGAATTAAGGATTTCCCCGATCTTAGCTACCTTTACTACACTAAAAACTGACTGGAGAATCTCTTTGAGCTGTTCTAAACAAGTTCTCATCTGTTTACAGTCATTTTCTCTGAATTATC
Organism: Pipistrellus hanaki; assembly: GCF_964339955.1. NCBI lineage: Eukaryota > Metazoa > Chordata > Mammalia > Chiroptera > Vespertilionidae > Pipistrellus > Pipistrellus hanaki. The sequence continues at coordinate 39,078 of NW_028182238.1, read as the reverse complement.
CATGTTGTCATGTAGTTTCCTATATTCTGCCTTCTGGTCCAAGTATAAGCTTTGCCCACTTTATCAAACAACTTCCTACACACTGTTATGAACTGAGGCAGCTCGGGAACATTGTCTCTCAACTGTGTTATAGAGTGTAGTAGTACATTTCAGTGAAGTGTAAGGCTTTCCAAAGCTGCCGAACGTGTTTCTTTCTCTATTTCAATGGTCTTCTGCCTTGTGTAAAACACATTTACCACTCTAGTCTCCTTAAATAAAGAATATAGGATTCATACAGTGTTGCATGTCATCTTAACTCGAATTATGGATTTCCCGGATCTTAGCTACCTTTACTCCACTAAGAACTGACTGGAGAATCTCTTTAAGCTGTTCTAAACAAGTTCTCATCCTTTTACAGTCATTTTCTCTGAATTATCCATGTTTTCATGTAGTTTCCTATATTCTGCCTTCTGGTCCAAGTATAAGCTTTGCCCACTTTATCAAACAACTTCCTACACACTGTTATGAACTGAGGCAGCTCGGGAACAGTGTCTCTCAACTGTGTTATAGAGTGTAGTACTACATTTCAGTGAAGTGTAAGGCTTTCCAAAGCTGCCGAACTTGTTTCTTTCTCTATTTAAATGGTATTCTGCCTTGTATAACACACATTTACCACTCTAGTCTCCTTTAAGTAAAGAATATAGGATTCATACAGTGTTTCATGTCATCTTAACTCGAATTAAGGATTTCCCCGGTCTCAGTTACCTTTACTACACTAAGAACTGACTGGAGAATCTCTTTCAGCTGTTCTAAACAAGTTCTCATCTGTTTACAGTCATTTTCTCTGAATTATCCATGTTTTCATGTAGTTTCCTATATTCTGCCTTCTGATCCAAGTATAAGCTTTGCCCACTTTATCAAACAACTTCCTACACACTGTTATGAACTGAGGTAGCTCGGGAACATTGTCTCTCAACTGTGTTATAGAGTGTAGTACTACATTTCAGAGAAGTGTAAGGCTTTTCAAAGCTGCAAAACTTGTTTCTTTCTCTATTTAAATGGTATTCTGCCTTGTATAACACACATTTACCACTCTAGTTTCCTTTAAGTAAAGAATATAGGATTCATACAGTGTTTCATGTCATCTTAACTCGAATTAAGGATTTTCCGGATCTTAGCTACCTTTACTACACTAAGAACTAACTTGGAGAATTCTCTGAGCTGTTCTAAACAAGTTCTCATCTGTTTACAGTCATTTTCTCTGAATTATCCACGTTTTCATGTAGTTTCATATATTCTGCCTTCTGGTCCAAGTATAAGCTTTGCCCACTTTATCAAACAACTTCCTACACACTGTTATGAACTGAGGCAGCTCGGGAACATTGTCTCTCAACTGTGTTATAGAGTGTAGTACTACATTTCAGTGAAGTGTAAGGCTTTTCAAAGCTGCCGAACGTGTTTCTTTCTCTATTTAAATGGTATTCTGCCTTGTATAACACACATTTACCACTCTAGTCTCCTTTAAGTAAAGAATATAGGATTCATACAGTGTTTCATGTCATGTTAACTCGAATTAAGGATTTCCCCGATCTTAGCTACCTTTACTACACTAAGAACTGACTGGAGAATTTCTTTCAGCTCTTCTAAACAAGTTCTCATCTGTTTACACTCATTTTCTCTGAATTATCCATGTTTTCATGTAGTTTCCTTTAAAGGAGACTAGTTTCCACTCTAGTCTCCTTTAAGTATAGAATATAGGATTCATACAGTGTTTCATGTCATCTTAACTCGAATTAAGGATTTCCCGGATCTTAGCTACCTTTACTACACTAAGAACTGACTGGAGAATCTCTTTCAGCTGTTCTAAACAAGTTCTCATCTGTTTACAGTCATTTTCTCTGAATTATCCATGTTTTCATGTAGTTTACTATATTCTGCCTTCTGGTCCAAGTATAAGCTTTGCCCACTTTATCAAACAACTTCCTACACACTGTTATGAACTGAGGCAGCTCGGGAACATTGTCTCTCAACTGTGTTATAGAGTGTAGTACTACATTTCAGTGAAGTGTAAGGCTTTCCAAAGCTGCCGAACGTGTTTCTTTCTCTATTTCAATGGTCTTCTGCCTTGTATAAAACACATTTACCACTCTAGTCTCCTTAAATAAAGAATATAGGATTCATACAGTGTTGCATGTCATCTTAACTCGAATTAAGGATTTCCCGGATTTTAGCTACCTTTACTCCACTAAGAACTGACTGGAGAATCTCTTTATGCTGTTCTAAACAAGTTCTCATCTGTTTACAGTCATTTTCTCTGAATTATCCATGTTTTCATGTAGTTTCCTATATTCTGCCTTCTGGTCCAAGTATAAGCTTTGCCCACTTTATCAAACAACTTCCTACACACTGTTATGAACTGAGGCAGCTCAGGAACATTGTCTCTCAACTGTGTTAAAGAGTGTAGTACTACATTTCAGTGAAGTGTAAGGCTTTCCAAAGCTGCAGAACGTGTTTCTTTCTCTATTTCAATGGTATTCTGCCTTGTATAAAACACATTTACCACTCTAGTCTCCTTAAATAAAGAATATAGGATTCATACAGTGTTTCATGTCATCTTAACTCGAATTAAGGATTTCCCCGATCTTAGCTACCTTTACTACACTAAGAACTGACTGGAGAATCTCTTTGAGCTGTTCTAACAAGTTCTCATCTGTTTACAGTCATTTTCTCTGAATTATCCATGTTGTCATGTAGTTTCCTATATTCTGCCTTCTGGTCCAAGTATAAGCTTTGCCCACTTTATCAAACAACTTCCTACACACAGTTATGAACTGAGGCAGCTCGGGAACATTGTCTCTCAACTGTGTTATAGAGTGTAGTAGTACATTTCAGTGAAGTGTAAGGCTTTCCAAAGCTGCCGAACTTGTTTCTTTCTCTATTTAAATGGTATTCTGCCTTGTATAACACACATTTACCACTCTAGTCTCCTTTAAGTAAAGAATATAGGATTCATACAGTGTTTCATGTCATCTTAACTCGAATTAAGGATTTTCCGGATCTTAGCTACCTTTACTACACTAAGAACTCACTGGAGAATCTCTTTGAGCTGTTCTAAACAAGTTCTCATCTGTTTACAGTCATTTTCTCTGAATTATCCATGTTTTCATGTAGTTTACTATATTCTGCCATCTGGTCCAAGTATAAGCTTTGCCCACTTTATCAAACAACTTCCTACACACTGTTATGAACTGAGGCAGCTCGAGAACATTGTCTCTCAACTGTGTTATATAAAGTGTAGTACTACATTTCAGTGAAGTGTAAGGCTTTCCAAAGCTGCCGAACTTGTTTCTTTCTCTATTTCAATGGTATTCTGCCTTGTATAACACACATTTACCACTCTAGTCTCCTTTAAGTAAGGAATATAGGATTCCTACAGTGTTTCATGTCATCTTAACTCGAATTAAGGATTTCCCGGATCTTAGCTACCTTTTCTACACTAAGAACTAACTTGGAGAATTCTCTGAGCTGTTCTAAACAAGTTCTCATCTGTTTACAGTCATTTTCTCTGAATTATCCACGTTTTCATGTAGTTTCATATATTCTGCCTTCTGGTCCAAGTATAAGCTTTGCCCACTTTATCAAACAACTTCCTACACACTGTTATGAACTGAGGCAGCTCGGGAACATTGTCTCTCAACTGTGTTATAGAGTGTAGTACTACATTTCAGTGAAGTGTAAGGCTTTTCAAAGCTGCCGAACGTGTTTCTTTCTCTATTTAAATGGTATTCTGCCTTGTATAACACACATTTACCACTCTAGTCTCCTTTAAGTAAAGAATATAGGATTCATACAGTGTTTCATGTCATGTTAACTCGAATTAAGGATTTCCCCGATCTTAGCTACCTTTACTACACTAAGAACTGACTGGAGAATTTCTTTCAGCTCTTCTAAACAAGTTCTCATCTGTTTACACTCATTTTCTCTGAATTATCCATGTTTTCATGTAGTTTCCTTTAAAGGAGACTAGTTTCCACTCTAGTCTCCTTTAAGTATAGAATATAGGATTCATACAGTGTTTCATGTCATCTTAACTCGAATTAAGGATTTCCCGGATCTTAGCTACCTTTACTACACTAAGAACTGACTGGAGAATCTCTTTCAGCTGTTCTAAACAAGTTCTCATCTGTTTACAGTCATTTTCTCTGAATTATCCATGTTTTCATGTAGTTTACTATATTCTGCCTTCTGGTCCAAGTATAAGCTTTGCCCACTTTATCAAACAACTTCCTACACACTGTTATGAACTGAGGCAGCTCGGGAACATTGTCTCTCAACTGTGTTATAGAGTGTAGTACTACATTTCAGTGAAGTGTAAGGCTTTCCAAAGCTGCCGAACGTGTTTCTTTCTCTATTTCAATGGTCTTCTGCCTTGTATAAAACACATTTACCACTCTAGTCTCCTTAAATAAAGAATATAGGATTCATACAGTGTTGCATGTCATCTTAACTCGAATTAAGGATTTCCCGGATTTTAGCTACCTTTACTCCACTAAGAACTGACTGGAGAATCTCTTTATGCTGTTCTAAACAAGTTCTCATCTGTTTACAGTCATTTTCTCTGAATTATCCATGTTTTCATGTAGTTTCCTATATTCTGCCTTCTGGTCCAAGTATAAGCTTTGCCCACTTTATCAAACAACTTCCTACACACTGTTATGAACTGAGGCAGCTCAGGAACATTGTCTCTCAACTGTGTTAAAGAGTGTAGTACTACATTTCAGTGAAGTGTAAGGCTTTCCAAAGCTGCAGAACGTGTTTCTTTCTCTATTTCAATGGTATTCTGCCTTGTATAAAACACATTTACCACTCTAGTCTCCTTAAATAAAGAATATAGGATTCATACAGTGTTTCATGTCATCTTAACTCGAATTAAGGATTTCCCCGATCTTAGCTACCTTTACTACACTAAGAACTGACTGGAGAATCTCTTTGAGCTGTTCTAAACAAGTTCTCATCTGTTTACAGTCATTTTCTCTGAATTATCCATGTTGTCATGTAGTTTCCTATATTCTGCCTTCTGGTCCAAGTATAAGCTTTGCCCACTTTATCAAACAACTTCCTACACACAGTTATGAACTGAGGCAGCTCGGGAACATTGTCTCTCAACTGTGTTATAGAGTGTAGTAGTACATTTCAGTGAAGTGTAAGGCTTTCCAAAGCTGCCGAACTTGTTTCTTTCTCTATTTAAATGGTATTCTGCCTTGTATAACACACATTTACCACTATAGTTTCCTTTAAGTAAAGAATATAGGATTCATACAGTGTTTCATGTCATCTTAACTCGAATTAAGGATTTTCCGGATCTTAGCTACCTTTACTACACTAAGAACTCACTGGAGAATCTCTTTGAGCTGTTCTAAACAAGTTCTCATCTGTTTACAGTCATTTTCTCTGAATTATCCATGTTTTCATGTAGTTTACTATATTCTGCCATCTGGTCCAAGTATAAGCTTTGCCCACTTTATCAAACAACTTCCTACACACTGTTATGAACTGAGGCAGCTCGAGAACATTGTCTCTCAACTGTGTTATATAAAGTGTAGTACTACATTTCAGTGAAGTGTAAGGCTTTCCAAAGCTGCCGAACTTGTTTCTTTCTCTATTTCAATGGTATTCTGCCTTGTATAACACACATTTACCACTCTAGTCTCCTTTAAGTAAGGAATATAGGATTCCTACATTGTTTCATGTCATCTTAACTCGAATTAAGGATTTCCCGGATCTTAGCTACCTTTTCTACACTAAGAACTAACTTGGAGAATTCTCTGAGCTGTTCTAAACAAGTTCTCATCTGTTTACAGTCATTTTCTCTGAATTATCCATGTTTTCATGTAGTTTCCTATATTCTGCCTTCTGGTCCAAGTATAAGCTTTGCCCACTTTATCAAACAACTTCCTACACACTGTTATGAACTGAGTCAGCTCGGGAACATTGTCTCTCAACTGTGTTATAGAGTGTAGTACTACATTTCAGTGAAGTGTAAGGCTTTCCAAAGCTGCCGAACGTGTTTCTTTCTATATTTCAATGGTATTCCGCCTTGTATAACACACATTTACCACTCTAGTCTCCTTTAAGTAAAGAATATAGGATTCCTACAGTGTTTCATGTCATCTTAACTCGAATTAAGGATTTCCCGGATCTTAGCTACATTTACTGCACTAAGAACTGACCGGAGATTCTCTTTGAGCTGTTCTAAACAAGTTCTCATGTGTTTACAGTCATTTTCTCTGAATTATCCATGTTTTCATGTAGTTTCCTATATTCTGCTTCTGGTCCAAGTATAAGCTTTGCCCACTTTATCAAACAACTTCCTACACACTGTTATGAACTGAGGCAGCTCGGGAACATTGTCTCTCAACTGTGTTATAGAGTGTAGTACTACATTTCAGTGAAGTGTAAGGCTTTCCAAAGCTGCCGAACGTGTTTCTTTCTCTATTTCAATGGTATTCTGCCTTGTATAACACACATTTACCACTCTAGTCTCCTTTAAGTAAAGAATATAGGATTCATACAGTGTTTCATGTCATCTTAACTCGAATTAAGGATTTCCCCGATCTTAGCTACCTTTACTACACTAAGAACTGACTGGAGAATCTCTTTGAGCTGTTCTAAACAAGTTCTCATCTGTTTACAGTCATTTTCTCTGAATTATCCATGTTGTCATGTAGTTTCCTATATTCTGCCTTCTGGTCCAAGTATAAGCTTTGCCCACTTTATCAAACAACTTCCTACACACTGTTATGAACTGAGGCAGCTCGGGAACATTGTCTCTCAACTGTGTTATAGAGTGTAGTAGTACATTTCAGTGAAGTGTAAGGCTTTCCAAAGCTGCCGAACGTGTTTCTTTCTCTATTTCAATGGTCTTCTGCCTTGTGTAAAACACATTTACCACTCTAGTCTCCTTAAATAAAGAATATAGGATTCATACAGTGTTGCATGTCATCTTAACTCGAATTATGGATTTCCCGGATCTTAGCTACCTTTACTCCACTAAGAACTGACTGGAGAATCTCTTTAAGCTGTTCTAAACAAGTTCTCATCCTTTTACAGTCATTTTCTCTGAATTATCCATGTTTTCATGTAGTTTCCTATATTCTACCTTCTGGTCCAAGTATAAGCTTTGCCCACTTTATCAAACAACTTCCTACACACTGTTATGAACTGAGGCAGCTCAGGAACAGTGTCTCTCAACTGTGTTATAGAGTGTAGTACTACATTTCAGTGAAGTGTAAGGCTTTCCAAAGCTGCCGAACTTGTTTCTTTCTCTATTTAAATGGTATTCTGCCTTGTATAACACACATTTACCACTCTAGTCTCCTTTAAGTAAAGAATATAGGATTCATACAGTGTTTCATGTCATCTTAACTCGAATTAAGGATTTCCCCAGTCTCAGTTACCTTTACTACACTAAGAACTGACTGGAGAATCTCTTTCAGCTGTTCTAAACAAGTTCTCATCTGTTTACAGTCATTTTCTCTGAATTATCCATGTTTTCATGTAGTTTCCTATATTCTGCCTTCTGATCCAAGTATAAGCTTTGCCCACTTTATCAAACAACTTCCTACACACTGTTATGAACTGAGGTAGCTCGGGAACATTGTCTCTCAACTGTGTTATAGAGTGTAGTACTACATTTCAGAGAAGTGTAAGGCTTTTCAAAGCTGCCGAACTTGTTTCTTTCTCTATTTAAATGGTATTCTGCCTTGTATAACACACATTTACCACTCTAGTTTCCTTTAAGTAAAGAATATAGGATTCATACAGTGTTTCATGTCATCTTAACTCGAATTAAGGATTTTCCGGATCTTAGCTACCTTTACTACACTAAGAACTGACTGGAGAATCTCTTTGAGCTGTTCTAAACAAGTTCTCATCTGTTTACAGTCATTTTCTCTGAATTATCCATGTTTTCATGTAGTTTACTATATTCTGCCATCTGGTCCAAGTATAAGCTTTGCCCAGTTTATCAAACAACTTCCTACACACTGTTATGAACTGAGGCAGCTCGAGAACATTGTCTCTCAACTGTGTTATATAAAGTGTAGTACTACATTTCAGTGAAGTGTAAGGCTTTCCAAAGCTGCCGAACTTGTTTCTTTCTCTATTTCAATGGTATTCTGCCTTGTATAACACACATTTACCACTCTAGTCTCCTTTAAGTAAGGAATATAGGATTCCTACAGTGTTTCATGTCATCTTAACTCGAATTAAGGATTTCCCGGATCTTAGCTACCTTTTCTACACTAAGAACTAACTTGGAGAATTCTCTGAGCTGTTCTAAACAAGTTCTCATCTGTTTACAGTCATTTTCTCTGAATTATCCACGTTTTCATGTAGTTTCCTATATTCTGCCTTCTGGTCCAAGTATAAGCTTTGCCCACTTTATCAAACAACTTCCTACACACTGTTATGAACTGAGGCAGCTCGGGAACATTGTCTCTCAACTGTGTTATAGAGTGTAGTACTACATTTCAGTGAAGTGTAAGGCTTTCCAAAGCTGCCGAACGTGTTTCTTTCTATATTTCAATGGTATTCCGCCTTGTATAACACACATTTACCACTCTAGTCTCCTTTAAGTAAAGAATATAGGATTCCTACAGTGTTTCATGTCATCTTAACTCGAATTAAGGATTTCCCGGATCTTAGCTACATTTACTGCACTAAGAACTGACCGGAGATTCTCTTTGAGCTGTTCTAAACAAGTTCTCATGTGTTTACAGTCATTTTCTCTGAATTATCCATGTTTTCATGTAGTTTCCTATATTCTGCTTCTGGTCCAAGTATAAGCTTTGCCCACTTTATCAAACAACTTCCTACACACTGTTATGAACTGAGGCAGCTCGGGAACATTGTCTCTCAACTGTGTTATAGAGTGTAGTACTACATTTCAGTGAAGTGTAAGGATTTCCAAAGCTGCCGAACGTTTTTCTTTCTCTATTTCAATGGTATTCTGCCTTGTATAACACACATTTACCACTCTAGTCTCCTTTAAGTAAAGAATATAGGATTCATACAGTGTTTCATGTCATCTTAACTCGAATTAAGGATTTCCCCGATCTTAGCTACCTTTACTACACTAAGAACTGACTGGAGAATCTCTTTGAGCTGTTCTAAACAAGTTCTCATCTGTTTACAGTCATTTTCTCTGAATTATCCATGTTGTCATGTAGTTTCCTATATTCTGCCTTCTGGTCCAAGTATAAGCTTTGCCCACTTTATCAAACAACTTCCTACACACTGTTATGAACTGAGGCAGCTCGGGAACATTGTCTCTCAACTGTGTTATAGAGTGTAGTAGTACATTTCAGTGAAGTGTAAGGCTTTCCAAAGCTGCCGAACGTGTTTCTTTCTCTATTTCAATGGTCTTCTGCCTTGTGTAAAACACATTTACCACTCTAGTCTCCTTAAATAAAGAATATAGGATTCATACAGTGTTGCATGTCATCTTAACTCGAATTATGGATTTCCCGGATCTTAGCTACCTTTACTCCACTAAGAACTGACTGGAGAATCTCTTTAAGCTGTTCTAAACAAGTTCTCATCCTTTTACAGTCATTTTCTCTGAATTATCCATGTTTTCATGTAGTTTCCTATATTCTGCCTTCTGGTCCAAGTATAAGCTTTGCCCACTTTATCAAACAACTTCCTACACACTGTTATGAACTGAGGCAGCTCAGGAACAGTGTCTCTCAACTGTGTTATAGAGTGTAGTACTACATTTCAGTGAAGTGTAAGGCTTTCCAAAGCTGCCGAACTTGTTTCTTTCTCTATTTAAATGGTATTCTGCCTTGTATAACACACATTTACCACTCTAGTCTCCTTTAAGTAAAGAATATAGGATTCATACAGTGTTTCATGTCATCTTAACTCGAATTAAGGATTTCCCCGGTCTCAGTTACCTTTACTACACTAAGAACTGACTGGAGAATCTCTTTCAGCTGTTCTAAACAAGTTCTCATCTGTTTACAGTCATTTTCTCTGAATTATCCATGTTTTCATGTAGTTTCCTATATTCTGCCTTCTGGTCCAAGTATAAGCTTTGCCCACTTTATCAAACAACTTCCTACACACTGTTATGAACTGAGTCAGCTCGGGAACATTGTCTCTCAACTGTGTTATAGAGTGTAGTACTACATTTCAGTGAAGTGTAAGGCTTTCCAAAGCTGCCGAACGTGTTTCTTTCTATATTTCAATGGTATTCCGCCTTGTATAACACACATTTACCACTCTAGTCTCCTTTAAGTAAAGAATATAGGATTCCTACAGTGTTTCATGTCATCTTAACTCGAATTAAGGATTTCCCGGATCTTAGCTACATTTACTGCACTAAGAACTGACCGGAGATTCTCTTTGAGCTGTTCTAAACAAGTTCTCATGTGTTTACAGTCATTTTCTCTGAATTATCCATGTTTTCATGTAGTTTCCTATATTCTGCTTCTGGTCCAAGTATAAGCTTTGCCCACTTTATCAAACAACTTCCTACACACTGTTATGAACTGAGGCAGCTCGGGAACATTGTCTCTCAACTGTGTTATAGAGTGTAGTACTACATTTCAGTGAAGTGTAAGGCTTTCCAAAGCTGCCGAACGTGTTTCTTTCTCTATTTCAATGGTATTCTGCCTTGTATAACACACATTTACCACTCTAGTCTCCTTTAAGTAAAGAATATAGGATTCATACAGTGTTTCATGTCATCTTAACTCGAATTAAGGATTTCCCCGATCTTAGCTACCTTTACTACACTAAGAACTGACTGGAGAATCTCTTTGAGCTGTTCTAAACAAGTTCTCATCTGTTTACAGTCATTTTCTCTGAATTATCCATGTTGTCATGTAGTTTCCTATATTCTGCCTTCTGGTCCAAGTATAAGCTTTGCCCACTTTATCAAACAACTTCCTACACACTGTTATGAACTGAGGCAGCTCGGGAACATTGTCTCTCAACTGTGTTATAGAGTGTAGTAGTACATTTCAGTGAAGTGTAAGGCTTTCCAAAGCTGCCGAACGTGTTTCTTTCTCTATTTCAATGGTCTTCTGCCTTGTGTAAAACACATTTACCACTCTAGTCTCCTTAAATAAAGAATATAGGATTCATACAGTGTTGCATGTCATCTTAACTCGAATTATGGATTTCCCGGATCTTAGCTACCTTTACTCCACTAAGAACTGACTGGAGAATCTCTTTAAGCTGTTCTAAACAAGTTCTCATCCTTTTACAGTCATTTTCTCTGAATTATCCATGTTTTCATGTAGTTTCCTATATTCTACCTTCTGGTCCAAGTATAAGCTTTGCCCACTTTATCAAACAACTTCCTACACACTGTTATGAACTGAGGCAGCTCAGGAACAGTGTCTCTCAACTGTGTTATAGAGTGTAGTACTACATTTCAGTGAAGTGTAAGGCTTTCCAAAGCTGCCGAACTTGTTTCTTTCTCTATTTAAATGGTATTCTGCCTTGTATAACACACATTTACCACTCTAGTCTCCTTTAAGTAAAGAATATAGGATTCATACAGTGTTTCATGTCATCTTAACTCGAATTAAGGATTTCCCCAGTCTCAGTTACCTTTACTACACTAAGAACTGACTGGAGAATCTCTTTCAGCTGTTCTAAACAAGTTCTCATCTGTTTACAGTCATTTTCTCTGAATTATCCATGTTTTCATGTAGTTTCCTATATTCTGCCTTCTGATCCAAGTATAAGCTTTGCCCACTTTATCAAACAACTTCCTACACACTGTTATGAACTGAGGTAGCTCGGGAACATTGTCTCTCAACTGTGTTATAGAGTGTAGTACTACATTTCAGAGAAGTGTAAGGCTTTTCAAAGCTGCCGAACTTGTTTCTTTCTCTATTTAAATGGTATTCTGCCTTGTATAACACACATTTACCACTCTAGTTTCCTTTAAGTAAAGAATATAGGATTCATACAGTGTTTCATGTCATCTTAACTCGAATTAAGGATTTTCCGGATCTTAGCTACCTTTACTACACTAAGAACTGACTGGAGAATCTCTTTGAGCTGTTCTAAACAAGTTCTCATCTGTTTACAGTCATTTTCTCTGAATTATCCATGTTTTCATGTAGTTTACTATATTCTGCCATCTGGTCCAAGTATAAGCTTTGCCCAGTTTATCAAACAACTTCCTACACACTGTTATGAACTGAGGCAGCTCGAGAACATTGTCTCTCAACTGTGTTATATAAAGTGTAGTACTACATTTCAGTGAAGTGTAAGGCTTTCCAAAGCTGCCGAACTTGTTTCTTTCTCTATTTCAATGGTATTCTGCCTTGTATAACACACATTTACCACTCTAGTCTCCTTTAAGTAAGGAATATAGGATTCCTACAGTGTTTCATGTCATCTTAACTCGAATTAAGGATTTCCCGGATCTTAGCTACCTTTTCTACACTAAGAACTAACTTGGAGAATTCTCTGAGCTGTTCTAAACAAGTTCTCATCTGTTTACAGTCATTTTCTCTGAATTATCCACGTTTTCATGTAGTTTCCTATATTCTGCCTTCTGGTCCAAGTATAAGCTTTGCCCACTTTATCAAACAACTTCCTACACACTGTTATGAACTGAGGCAGCTCGGGAACATTGTCTCTCAACTGTGTTATAGAGTGTAGTACTACATTTCAGTGAAGTGTAAGGCTTTCCAAAGCTGCCGAACGTGTTTCTTTCTATATTTCAATGGTATTCCGCCTTGTATAACACACATTTACCACTCTAGTCTCCTTTAAGTAAAGAATATAGGATTCCTACAGTGTTTCATGTCATCTTAACTCGAATTAAGGATTTCCCGGATCTTAGCTACATTTACTGCACTAAGAACTGACCGGAGATTCTCTTTGAGCTGTTCTAAACAAGTTCTCATGTGTTTACAGTCATTTTCTCTGAATTATCCATGTTTTCATGTAGTTTCCTATATTCTGCTTCTGGTCCAAGTATAAGCTTTGCCCACTTTATCAAACAACTTCCTACACACTGTTATGAACTGAGGCAGCTCGGGAACATTGTCTCTCAACTGTGTTATAGAGTGTAGTACTACATTTCAGTGAAGTGTAAGGATTTCCAAAGCTGCCGAACGTTTTTCTTTCTCTATTTCAATGGTATTCTGCCTTGTATAACACACATTTACCACTCTAGTCTCCTTTAAGTAAAGAATATAGGATTCATACAGTGTTTCATGTCATCTTAACTCGAATTAAGGATTTCCCCGATCTTAGCTACCTTTACTACACTAAGAACTGACTGGAGAATCTCTTTGAGCTGTTCTAAACAAGTTCTCATCTGTTTACAGTCATTTTCTCTGAATTATCCATGTTGTCATGTAGTTTCCTATATTCTGCCTTCTGGTCCAAGTATAAGCTTTGCCCACTTTATCAAACAACTTCCTACACACTGTTATGAACTGAGGCAGCTCGGGAACATTGTCTCTCAACTGTGTTATAGAGTGTAGTAGTACATTTCAGTGAAGTGTAAGGCTTTCCAAAGCTGCCGAACGTGTTTCTTTCTCTATTTCAATGGTCTTCTGCCTTGTGTAAAACACATTTACCACTCTAGTCTCCTTAAATAAAGAATATAGGATTCATACAGTGTTGCATGTCATCTTAACTCGAATTATGGATTTCCCGGATCTTAGCTACCTTTACTCCACTAAGAACTGACTGGAGAATCTCTTTAAGCTGTTCTAAACAAGTTCTCATCCTTTTACAGTCATTTTCTCTGAATTATCCATGTTTTCATGTAGTTTCCTATATTCTGCCTTCTGGTCCAAGTATAAGCTTTGCCCACTTTATCAAACAACTTCCTACACACTGTTATGAACTGAGGCAGCTCAGGAACAGTGTCTCTCAACTGTGTTATAGAGTGTAGTACTACATTTCAGTGAAGTGTAAGGCTTTCCAAAGCTGCCGAACTTGTTTCTTTCTCTATTTAAATGGTATTCTGCCTTGTATAACACACATTTACCACTCTAGTCTCCTTTAAGTAAAGAATATAGGATTCATACAGTGTTGCATGTCATCTTAACTCGAATTAAGGATTTCCCGGATCTTAGCTACATTTACTGCACTAAGAACTGACCGGAGATTCTCTTTGAGCTGTTCTAAACAAGTTCTCATGTGTTTACAGTCATTTTCTCTGAATTATCCATGTTTTCATGTAGTTTCCTATATTCTGCTTCTGGTCCAAGTATAAGCTTTGCCCACTTTATCAAACAACTTCCTACACACTGTTATGAACTGAGGCAGCTCGGGAACATTGTCTCTCAACTGTGTTATAGAGTGTAGTACTACATTTCAGTGAAGTGTAAGGCTTTCCAAAGCTGCCGAACGTGTTTCTTTCTCTATTTCAATGGTATTCTGCCTTGTATAACACACATTTACCACTCTAGTCTCCTTAAAGTAAAGAATATAGGATTCATACAGTGTTTCATGTCATCTTAACTCGAATTAAGGATTTCCCCGATCTTAGCTACCTTTACTACACTAAGAACTGACTGGAGAATCTCTTTGAGCTGTTCTAAACAAGTTCTCATCTGTTTACAGTCATTTTCTCTGAATTATCCATGTTGTCATGTAGTTTCCTATATTCTGCCTTCTGGTCCAAGTATAAGCTTTGCCCACTTTATCAAACAACTTCCTACACACTGTTATGAACTGAGGCAGCTCGGGAACATTGTCTCTCAACTGTGTTATAGAGTGTAGTAGTACATTTCAGTGAAGTCTAAGGCTTTCCAAAGCTGCCGAACGTGTTTCTTTCTTTATTTCAATGGTCTTCTGCCTTGTATAAAACACATTTACCACTCTAGTCTCCTTAAATAAAGAATATAGGATTCATACAGTGTTGCATGTCATCTTAACTCGAATTATGGATTTCCCGGATCTTAGCTACCTTTACTCCACTAAGAACTGACTGGAGAATCTCTTTAAGCTGTTCTAAACAAGTTCTCATCCTTTTACAGTCATTTTCTCTGAATTATCCGTGTTTTCATGTAGTTTCCTATATTCTGCCTTCTGGTCCAAGTATAAGCTTTGCCCACTTTATCAAACAACTTCCTACACACTGTTATGAACTGAGGCAGCTCAGGAACAGTGTCTCTCAACTGTGTTATAGAGTGTAGTACTACATTTCAGTGAAGTGTAAGGCTTTCCAAAGCTGCCGAACGTGTTTCTTTCTCTATATCAATTGTATTCTGCCTTGTATAACACACATTTACCACTCTAGTCTCCTTTAAGTAAAGAATATAGGATTCATACAGTGTTTCATGTCATCTTAACTCGAATTATGGATTTCCCCGGTCTCAGTTACCTTTACTACACTAAGAACTGACTGGAGAATCTCTTTCAGCTGTTCTAAACAAGTTCTCATCTGTTTACAGTCATTTTCTCTGAATTATCCATGTTTTCATGTAGTTTCCTATATTCTGCCTTCTGATCCAAGTATAAGCTTTGCCCACTTTATCAAACAACTTCCTACACACTGTTATGAACTGAGGTAGCTCGGGAACATTGTCTCTCAACTGTGTTATAGAGTGTAGTACTACATTTCAGTGAAGTGTAAGGCTTTTCAAAGCTGCCGAACTTGTTTCTTTCTCTATTTAAATGGTATTCTGCCTTGTATAACACACATTTACCACTCTAGTCTCCTTTAAGTAAAGAATATAGGATTCATACAGTGTTTCATGTCATCTTAACTCGAATTAAGGATTTTCCGGATCTTAGCTACCTTTACTACACTAAGAACTGACTGGAGAATCTCTTTGAGCTGTTCTAAACAAGTTCTCATCTGTTTACAGTCATTTTCTCTGAATTATCCATGTTTTCATGTAGTTTACTATATTCTGCCTTCTGGTCCAAGTATAAGCTTTGCCCACTTTATCAAACAACTTCCTACACACTGTTATGAACTGAGGCAGCAGGGGAACATTGTCTCTCAACTGTGGTATAGAGTGCAGTACTACATTTCAGTGAAGTGTAAGGCTTTCCAAAGCTGCCGAACGTGTTTCTTTCTCTATTCCAATGCTCTTCTGCCTTGTATAAAACACATTTACCACTCTAGTCTCCTTAAATAAAGAATATAGGATTCATACAGTGTTGCATGTCATCTTAACTCGAATTAAGGATTTCCCGGATCTTAGCTACCTTTACTCCACTAAGAACTGACTGGAGAATCTCTTTAAGCTGTTCTAAACAAGTTCTCATCTGTTTACAGTCATTTTCTCTGAATTATCCATGTTTTCATGTAGTTTCCTATATTCTGCCTTCTGGTCCAAGTATAAGCTTTGCCCACTTTATCAAACAACTTCCTACACACTGTTATGAACTGAGGCAGCTCAGGAACAGTGTCTCTCAACTGTGTTATAGAGTGTAGTACTACATTTCAGTGAAGTGTAAGGCTTTCCAAAGCTGCCGAACTTGTTTCTTTCTCTATTTAAATGGTATTCTGCCTTGTATAACACACATTTACCACTCTAGTCTCCTTTAAGTAAAGAATATAGGATTCATACAGTGTTTCATGTCATCTTAACTCGAATTAAGGATTTCCCCGGTCTCAGTTACCTTTACTACACTAAGAACTGACTGGAGAATCTCTTTCAGCTGTTCTAAACAAGTTCTCATCTGTTTACAGTCATTTTCTCTGAATTATCCATGTTTTCATGTAGTTTCCTATATTCTGCCTTCTGATCCAAGTATAAGCTTTGCCCACTTTATCAAACAACTTCCTACAAACTGTTATGAACTGAGGTAGCTCGGGAACATTGTCTCTCAACTGCGTTATAGAGTGTAGTACTACATTTCAGTGAAGTGTAAGGCTTTTCAAAGCTGCCGAACTTGTTTCTTTCTCTATTTAAATGGTATTCTGCCTTGTATAACACACATTTACCACTCTAGTCTCCTTTAAGTAAAGAATATAGGATTCATACAGTGTTGCATGTCATCTTAACTCGAATTAAGGATTTCCCGGATCTTAGCTACATTTACTGCACTAAGAACTGACCGGAGATTCTCTTTGAGCTGTTCTAAACAAGTTCTCATGTGTTTACAGTCATTTTCTCTGAATTATCCATGTTTTCATGTAGTTTCCTATATTCTGCTTCTGGTCCAAGTATAAGCTTTGCCCACTTTATCAAACAACTTCCTACACACTTTTATGAACTGAGGCAGCTCGGGAACATTGTCTCTCAACTGTGTTATAGAGTGTAGTACTACATTTCAGTGAAGTGTAAGGCTTTCCAAAGCTGCCGAACGTGTTTCTTTCTCTATTTCAATGGTATTCTGCCTTGTATAACACACATTTACCACTCTAGTCTCCTTAAAGTAAAGAATATAGGATTCATACAGTGTTTCATGTCATCTTAACTCGAATTAAGGATTTCCCCGATCTTAGCTACCTTTACTACACTAAGAACTGACTGGAGAATCTCTTTGAGCTGTTCTAAACAAGTTCTCATCTGTTTACAGTCATTTTCTCTGAATTATCCATGTTGTCATGTAGTTTCCTATATTCTGCCTTCTGGTCCAAGTATAAGCTTTGCCCACTTTATCAAACAACTTCCTACACACTGTTATGAACTGAGGCAGCTCGGGAACATTGTCTCTCAACTGTGTTATAGAGTGTAGTAGTACATTTCAGTGAAGTCTAAGGCTTTCCAAAGCTGCCGAACGTGTTTCTTTCTTTATTTCAATGGTCTTCTGCCTTGTATAAAACACATTTACCACTCTAGTCTCCTTAAATAAAGAATATAGGATTCATACAGTGTTGCATGTCATCTTAACTCGAATTATGGATTTCCCGGATCTTAGCTACCTTTACTCCACTAAGAACTGACTGGAGAATCTCTTTAAGCTGTTCTAAACAAGTTCTCATCCTTTTACAGTCATTTTCTCTGAATTATCCGTGTTTTCATGTAGTTTCCTATATTCTGCCTTCTGGTCCAAGTATAAGCTTTGCCCACTTTATCAAACAACTTCCTACACACTGTTATGAACTGAGGCAGCTCAGGAACAGTGTCTCTCAACTGTGGTATAGAGTGCAGTACTACATTTCAGTGAAGTGTAAGGCTTTCCAAAGCTGCCGAACGTGTTTCTTTCTCTATTCCAATGCTCTTCTGCCTTGTATAAAACACATTTACCACTCTAGTCTCCTTAAATAAAGAATATAGGATTCATACAGTGTTGCATGTCATCTTAACTCGAATTAAGGATTTCCCGGATCTTAGCTACCTTTACTCCACTAAGAACTGACTGGAGAATCTCTTTAAGCTGTTCTAAACAAGTTCTCATCTGTTTACAGTCATTTTCTCTGAATTATCCATGTTTTCATGTAGTTTCCTATATTCTGCCTTCTGGTCCAAGTATAAGCTTTGCCCACTTTATCAAACAACTTCCTACACACTGTTATGAACTGAGGCAGCTCAGGAACATTGTCTCTCAACTGTGTTATAGAGTGTAGTACTACATTTCAGTGAAGTGTAAGGCTTTCCAAAGCTGCAGAACGTGTTTCTTTCTCTATTTCAATGGTATTCTGCCTTGGATAACACACATTTACCACTCTAGTCTCCTTTAAGTAAAGAATATAGGATTCATACAGTGTTTCATGTCATCTTAACTCGAATTAAGGATTTCCCCGATCTCAGTTACCTTTACTACACTAAGAACTGACTGGAGAATCTCTTTCAGCTGTTCTAAACAAGTTCTCATCTGTTTACAGTCATTTTCTCTGAATTATCCATGTTTTCATGTAGTTTCCTATATTCTGCCTTCTGATCCAAGTATAAGCTTTGCCCACTTTATCAAACAACTTCCTACACACTGTTATGAACTGAGGTAGCTCGGGAACATTGTCTCTCAATTGTGTTATAGATTGTAGTACTACATTTCAGTGAAGTGTAAGGCTTTTCAAAGCTGCCGAACGTGTTTCTTTCTCTATTTAAATGGTATTCTGCCTTGTATAACACACATTTACCACTCTAGTCTCCTTTAAGTAAAGAATATAGGATTCATACAGTGTTTCATGTCATCTTAACTCGAATTAAGGATTTCCCCGATCTTAGCTACCTTTACTACACTAAGAACTGACTGGAGAATCTCTTTCAGCTCTTCTAAACAAGTTCTCATCTGTTTACACTCATTTTCTCTGAATTATCCATGTTTTCATGTAGTTTCCTTTAAAGGAGACTAGTTTCCACTCTAGTCTCCTTTAAGTAAAGAATATAGGATTCATACAGTGTTTCATGTCATCTTAACTCGAATTAAGGATTTCCCGGATCTTAGCTACCTTTTCTACACTAAGAACTGACTGGAGAATCTCTTTCAGCTGTTCTAAACAAGTTCTCATCTGTTTACACTCATTTTCTCTGAATTATCCATGTTTTCATGTAGTTTCCTTTAAAGGAGACTAGTTTCCACTCTAGTCTCCTTTAAGTAAAGAATATAGGATTCATACAGTGTTTCATGTCATCTTAACTCGAATTAAGGATTTCCCGGATCTTAGCTACATTTACTACACTAAGAACTGACCGGAGAATCTCTTTGAGCTGTTCTAAACAAGTTCTCATGTGTTTACAGTCATTTTCTCTGAATTATCCATGTTTTCATGTAGTTTCCTATATTCTGCCTTCTGGTCCAAGTATAAGCTTTGCCCACTTTATCAAACAACTTCCTACACACTGTTATGAACTGAGGCAGCTCGGGAACATTGTCTCTCAACTGTGTTATAGAGCGTAGTACTACATTTCAGTGAAGTGTAAGGCTTTCCAAAGCTGCCGAACGTGTTACTTTCTCTATTTCAATGGTATTCTGCCTTGTATAAGACACATTTACCACTCTAGTCTCCTTTAAGTAATGAATATAGGATTCATACAGTGTTTCATGTCATCTTAACTCGAATTAAGGATTTCCCCGATCTTAGCTACCTTTACTACACTAAGAACTGACTGGAGAATCTCTTTGAGCTGTTCTAAACAAGTTCTCATCTGTTTACAGTCATTTTCTCTGAATTATCCATGTTGTCATGTAGTTTCCTATATTCTGCCTTCTGGTCCAAGTATAAGCTTTGCCCACTTTATCAAACAACTTCCTACACACTGTTATGAACTGAGGCAGCTCAGGAACATTGTCTCTCAACTGTGTTATAGAGTGTAGTAGTACATTTCAGTGAAGTGTAAGGCTTTCCAAAGCTGCCGAACGTGTTTCTTTCTTTATTTCAATGGTCTTCTGCCTTGTATAAAACACATTTACCACTCTAGTCTCCTTAAATAAAGACTATAGGATTCATACAGTGTTGCATGTCATCTTAACTCGAATTATGGATTTCCCGGATCTTAGCTACCTTTACTCCACTAAGAACTGACTGGAGAATCTCTTTAAGCTGTTCTAAACAAGTTCTCATCCTTTTACAGTCATTTTCTCTGAATTATCCATGTTTTCATGTAGTTTCCTATATTCTGCCTTCTGGTCCAAGTATAAGCTTTGCCCACTTTATCAAACAACTTCCTACACACTGTTATGAACTGAGGCAGCTCAGGAACAGTGTCTCTCAACTGTGTTATAGAGTGTAGTACTACATTTCAGTGAAGTGTAAGGCTTTCCAAAGCTGCCGAACGTGTTTCTTTCTCTATATCAATTGTATTCTGCATTGTATAACACACATTTACCACTCTAGTCTCCTTTAAGTAAAGAATATAGGATTCATACAGTGTTTCATGTCATCTTAACTCGAATTAAGGATTTCCCGGTCTCAGTTACCTTTACTACACTAAGAACTGACTGGAGAATCTCTTTCAGCTGTTCTAAACAAGTTCTCATCTGTTTACAGTCATTTTCTCTGAATTATCCATGTTTTCATGTAGTTTCCTATATTCTGCCTTCTGATCCAAGTATAAGCTTTGCCCACTTTATCAAACAACTTCCTACACACTGTTATGAACTGAGGTAGCTCGGGAACATTGTCTCTCAACTGTGTTATAGAGTGCAGTACTACATTTCAGTGAAGTGTAAGGCTTTTCAAAGCTGCCGAACTTGTTTCTTTCTCTATTTAAATGGTATTCTGCCTTGTATAACACACATTTACCACTCTAGTCTCCTTTAAGTAAAGAATATACAATTCATACAGTGTTTCATGTCATCTTAACTCGAATTAAAGATTTTCCGGATCTTAGCTACCTTTACTACACTAAGAACTGACTGGAGAATCTCTTTGAGCTGTTCTAAACAAGTTCTCATCTGTTTACAGTCATTTTCTCTGAATTATCCATGTTTTCATGTAGTTTACTATATTCTGCCTTCTGGTCCAAGTATAAGCTTTGCCCACTTTATCAAACAACTTCCTACACACTGTTATGAACTGAGGCAGCAGGGGAACATTGTCTCTCAACTGTGGTATAGAGTGCAGTACTACATTTCAGTGAAGTGTAAGGCTTTCCAAAGCTGCCGAACGTGTTTCTTTCTCTATTCCAATGCTCTTCTGCCTTGTATAAAACACATTTACCACTCTAGTCTCCTTAAATAAAGAATATAGGATTCATACAGTGTTGCATGTCATCTTAACTCGAATTAAGGATTTCACGGATCTTAGCTACCTTTACTCCACTAAGAACTGACTGGAGAATCTCTTTCAGCTGTTCTAAACAAGTTCTCATCTGTTTACAGTCATTTTCTCTGAATTATCCATGTTTTCATGTAGTTTCCTATATTCTGCCTTCTGGTCCAAGTATAAGCTTTGCCCACTTTATCAAACAACTTCCTACACACTGTTATGAACTGAGGCAGCTCAGGAACATTGTCTCTCAACTGTGTTATAGAGTGTAGTACTACATTTCAGTGAAGTGTAAGGCTTTCCAAAGCTGCAGAACGTGTTTCTTTCTCTATTTCAATGGTATTCTGCCTTGGATAACACACATTTACCACTCTAGTCTCCTTTAAGTAAAGAATAAAGGATTCATACAGTGTTTCATGTCATCTTAACTCGAATTAAGGATTTCCCCGATCTCAGTTACCTTTACTACACTAAGAACTGACTGGAGAATCTCTTTCAGCTTTTCTAAACAAGTTCTCATCTGTTTACAGTCATTTTCTCTGAATTATCCATGTTTTCATGTAGTTTCCAATATTCTGCCTTCTGATCCAAGTATAAGCTTTGCCCACTTTATCAAACAACTTCCTACACACTGTTATGAACTGAGGTAGCTCGGGAACATTGTCTCTCAATTGTGTTATAGATTGTAGTACTACATTTCAGTGAAGTGTAAGGCTTTTCAAAGCTGCCGAACGTGTTTCTTTCTCTATTTAAATGGTATTCTGCCTTGTATAACACACATTTACCACTCTAGTCTCCTTTAAGTAAAGAATATAGGATTCATACAGTGTTTCATGTCATGTTAACTCGAATTAAGGATTTCCCCGATCTTAGCTACCTTTACTACACTAAGAACTGACTGGAGAATTTCTTTCAGCTCTTCTAAACAAGTTCTCATCTGTTTACACTCATTTTCTCTGAATTATCCATGTTTTCATGTAGTTTCCTTTAAAGGAGACTAGTTTCCACTCTAGTCTCCTTTAAGTATAGAATATAGGATTCATACAGTGTTTCATGTCATCTTAACTCGAATTAAGGATTTCCCGGATCTTAGCTACCTTTACTACACTAAGAACTGACTGGAGAATCTCTTTCAGCTGTTCTAAACAAGTTCTCATCTGTTTACAGTCATTTTCTCTGAATTATCCATGTTTTCATGTAGTTTACTATATTCTGCCTTCTGGTCCAAGTATAAGCTTTGCCCACTTTATCAAACAACTTCCTACACACTGTTATGAACTGAGGCAGCTCGGGAACATTGTCTCTCAACTGTGTTATAGAGTGTAGTACTACATTTCAGTGAAGTGTAAGGCTTTCCAAAGCTGCCGAACGTGTTTCTTTCTCTATTTCAATGGTCTTCTGCCTTGTATAAAACACATTTACCACTCTAGTCTCCTTAAATAAAGAATATAGGATTCATACAGTGTTGCATGTCATCTTAACTCGAATTAAGGATTTCCCGGATTTTAGCTACCTTTACTCCACTAAGAACTGACTGGAGAATCTCTTTATGCTGTTCTAAACAAGTTCTCATCTGTTTACAGTCATTTTCTCTGAATTATCCATGTTTTCATGTAGTTTCCTATATTCTGCCTTCTGATCCAAGTATAAGCTTTGCCCACTTTATCAAACAACTTCCTACACACTGTTATGAACTGAGGTAGCTCGGGAACATTGTCTCTCAACTGTGTTATAGATTGTAGTACTACATTTCAGTGAAGTGTAAGGCTTTTCAAAGCTGCCGAACGTGTTTCTTTCTCTATTTAAATGATGTTCTGCCTTGTATAACACACATTTACCACTCTAGTCTCCTTAAATAAAGAATATAGGATTCATACAGTGTTGCATGTCATCTTAACTCGAATTAAGGATTTCCCGGATCTTAGCTACCTTTACTACACTAAGAACTGACTGGAGAATCTCTTTCAGCTCTTCTAAACAAGTTCTCATCTGTTTTCACTCATTTTCTCTGAATTATCCATGTTTTCATGTAGTTTCCTTTAAAGGAGACTAGTTTCCACTCTAGTCTCCTTTAAGTAAAGAATATAGGATTCATACAGTGTTTCATGTGATCTTAACTCGAATAAAGGATTTCCTGGATCTTAGCTACCTTTACTACACTAAGAACTGACCGGAGAATCTCTTTGAGCTGTTCTAAACAAGTTCTCATCTGTTTACAGTCATTTTCTCTGAATTATCCATGTTTTCATGTAGTTTCCTATATTCTGCCTTCTGGTCCAAGTATAAGCTTTGCCCACTTTATCAAACAACTTCCTACACACTGTTATGAACTGAGGCAGCTCGGGAACATTGTCTCTCAACTGTGTTATAGAGTGTAGTACTACATTTCAGTGAAGTGTAAGGCTTTCCAAAGCTTCCGAACGTGTTTCTTTCTCTATTTCAATGGTCTTCTGCCTTGTATAAAACACATTTACGACTCTAGTCTCCTTTAAGTAAAGAATATAGGATTCATACAGTGTTTCATGTCATCTTAACTCGAATTAAGGATTTCCCGGATCTTAGCTACCGTTACTACACTAAGAACTGACTGGAGAATCTCTTTCAGCTGTTCTAAACAAGTTCTCATCTGTTTACAGTCATTTTCTCTGAATTATTCATGTTTTCATGTAGTTTACTATATTCTGCCTTCTGGTCCAAGTATAAGCTTTGCCCACTTTATCAAACAACTTCCTACACACTGTTATGAACTGAGGCAGCTCGGGAACATTGTCTCTCAACTGTGTTATAGAGTGTAGTACTACATTTCAGTGAAGTGTAAGGCTTTCCAAAGCTGCCGAACGTGTTTCTTTCTCTATTTCAATGGTCTTCTGCCTTGTATAAAACACATTTACCACTCTAGTCTCCTTAAATAAAGAATATAGGATTCATACAGTGTTGCATGTCATCTTAACTCGAATTAAGGATTTCCCGGATCTTAGCTACCTTTACTACACTAAGAACTGACTGGAGAATCTCTTTCAGCTCTTCTAAACAAGTTCTCATATGTTTTCACTCCTTTTCTCTGAATTATCCATGTTTTCATGTAGTTTCCTTTAAAGGAGACTAGTTTCCACTCTAGTCTCCTTTAAGTAAAGAATATAGGATTCATACAGTGTTTCATGTGATCTTAATTCGAATAAAGGATTTCCCGGATCTTAGCTACATTTACTACACTAAGAACTGACCGGAGAATCTCTTTGAGCTGTTCTAAACAAGTTCTCATCTGTTTACAGTCATTTTCTCTGAATTATCCATGTTTTCATGTAGTTTACTATATTCTGCCTTCTGGTCCAAGTATAAGCTTTGCCCACTTTATCAAACAACTTCCTACACACTGTTATGAACTGAGGCAGCTCGGGAACATTGTCTCTCAACTGTGTTATAGAGTGTAGTACTACATTTCAGTGAAGTGTAAGGCTTTCCAAAGCTGCCGAACGTGTTTCTTTCTCTATTTCAATGGTCTTCTGCCTTGTATAAAACACATTTACCACTCTAGTCTCCTTAAATAAAGAATATAGGATTCATACAGTGTTGCATGTCATCTTAACTTGAATTATGGATTTCCCGGATCTTAGCTACCTTTACTCCACTAAGAACTGACTGGAGAATCTCTTTAAGCTGTTCTAAACAAGTTCTCATCCATTTACAGTCATTTTCTCTGAATTATCCATGTTTTCATGTAGTTTCCTATATTCTGCCTTCTGGTCCAAGTATAAGCTTTGCCCACTTTATCAAACAACTTCCTACACACTGTTATGAACTGAGGCAGCTCAGGAACAGTGTCTCTCAACTATGTTATAGAGTGTAGTACTACATTTCAGTGAAGTGTAAGGCTTTCCAAAGCTGCCGAACGTGTTTCTTTCTCTATATCAATTGAATTCTGCCTTGTATAACACACATTTACCACTCTAGTCTCCTTTAAGTAAAGAATATAGGATTCATACAGTGTTTCATGTCATCTTAACTCGAATTAAGGATTTCCCCGGTCTCAGTTACCTTTACTACACTAAGAACTGACTGGAGAATCTCTTTCAGCTGTTCTAAACAAGTTCTCATCTGTTTACAGTCATTTTCTCTGAATTATCCATGTTTTCATGTAGTTTCCTATATTCTGCCTTCTGATCCAAGTATAAGCTTTGCCCACTTTATCAAACAACTTCCTACACACTGTTATGAACTGAGGTAGCTCGGGAACATTGTCTCTCAACTGTGTTATAGATTGTAGTACTACATTTCAGTGAAGTGTAAGGCTTTTCAAAGCTGCCGAACGTGTTTCTTTCTCTATTTAAATGGTGTTCTGCCTTGTATAACACACATTTACCACTCTAGTCTCCTTAAATAAAGAATATAGGATTCATACAGTGTTGCATGTCATCTTAACTCGAATTAAGGATTTCCCGGATCTTAGCTACCTTTACTACACTAAGAACTGACTGGAGAATCTCTTTCAGCTCTTCTAAACAAGTTCTCATCTGTTTTCACTCATTTTCTCTGAATTATCCATGTTTTCATGTAGTTTCCTTTAAAGGAGACTAGTTTCCACTCTAGTCTCCTTTAAGTAAAGAATATAGGATTCATAGAGTGTTTCATGTGATCTTAACTCGAATAAAGGATTTCCCGGATCTTAGCTACCTTTACTACACTAAGAACTGACCGGAGAATCTCTTTGAGCTGTTCTAAACAAGTTCTCATCTGTTTACAGTCATTTTCTCTGAATTATCCATGTTTTCATGTAGTTTCCTATATTCTGCCTTCTGGTCCAAGTATAAGCTTTGCCCACTTTATCAAACAACTTCCTACACACTGTTATGAACTGAGGCAGCTCGGGAACATTGTCTCTCAACTGTGTTATAGAGTGTAGTACTACATTTCAGTGAAGTGTAAGGCTTTCCAAAGCTTCCGAACGTGTTTCTTTCTCTATTTCAATGGTCTTCTGCCTTGTATAAAACACATTTACGACTCTAGTCTCCTTTAAGTAAAGAATATAGGATTCATACAGTGTTTCATGTCATCTTAACTCGAATTAAGGATTTCCCGGATCTTAGCTACCTTTACTACACTAAGAAATGACTGGAGAATCTCTTTCAGCTGTTCTAAACAAGTTCTCATCTGTTTACAGTCCTTTTCTCTGAATTATCCATGTTTTCATGTAGTTTACTATATTCTGCCTTCTGGTCCAAGTATAAGCTTTGCCCACTTTATCAAACAACTTCCTACACACTGTTATGAACTGAGGCAGCTCGGGAACATTGTCTCTCAACTGTGTTATAGAGTGTAGTACTACATTTCAGTGAAGTGTAAGGCTTTCCAAAGCTGCCGAACGTGTTTCTTTCTCTATTTCAATGGTCTTCTGCCTTGTATAAAACACATTTACCACTCTAGTCTCCTTAAATAAAGAATATAGGATTCATACAGTGTTGCATGTCATCTTAACTCGAATTAAGGATTTCCCGGATCTTAGCTACCTTTACTACACTAAGAACTGACTGGAGAATCTCTTTCAGCTCTTCTAAACAAGTTCTCATCTGTTTTCACTCATTTTCTCTGAATTATCCATGTTTTCATGTAGTTTCCTTTAAAGGAGACTAGTTTCCACTCTAGTCTCCTTTAAGTAAAGAATATAGGATTCATACAGTGTTTCATGTGATCTTAACTCGAATAAAGGATTTCCTGGATCTTAGCTACCTTTACTACACTAAGAACTGACCGGAGAATCTCTTTGAGCTGTTCTAAACAAGTTCTCATCTGTTTACAGTCATTTTCTCTGAATTATCCATGTTTTCATGTAGTTTCCTATATTCTGCCTTCTGGTCCAAATATAAGCTTTGCCCACTTTATCAAACAACTTCCTACACACTGTTATGAACTGAGGCAGCTCGGGAACATTGTCTCTCAACTGTGTTATAGAGGGTAGTACTACATTTCAGTGAAGTGTAAGGCTTTCCAAAGCTTCCGAACGTGTTTCTTTCTCTATTTCAATGGTCTTCTGCCTTGTATAAAACACATTTACGACTCTAGTCTCCTTTAAGTAAAGAATATAGGATTCATACAGTGTTTCATGTCATCTTAACTCGAATTAAGGATTTCCCGGATCTTAGCTACCTTTACTACACTAAGAACTGACTGGAGAATCTCTTTCAGCTGTTCTAAACAAGTTCTCATCTGTTTACAGTCATTTTCTCTGAATTATCCATGTTTTCATGTAGTTTACTATATTCTGCCTTCTGGTCCAAGTATAAGCTTTGCCCACTTTATCAAACAACTTCCTACACACTGTTATGAACTGAGGCAGCTCGGGAACATTGTCTCTCAACTGTGTTATAGAGTGTAGTACTACATTTCAGTGAAGTGTAAGGCTTTCCAAAGCTGCCGAACGTGTTTCTTTCTCTATTTCAATGGTCTTCTGCCTTGTATAAAACACATTTACCACTCTAGTCTCCTTAAATAAAGAATATAGGATTCATACAGTGTTGCATGTCATCTTAACTCGAATTAAGGATTTCCCGGATCTTAGCTACCTTTACTACACTAAGAACTGACTGGAGAATCTCTTTCAGCTCTTCTAAACAAGTTCTCATATGTTTTCACTCCTTTTCTCTGAATTATCCATGTTTTCATGTAGTTTCCTTTAAAGGAGACTAGTTTCCACTCTAGTCTCCTTTAAGTAAAGAATATAGGATTCATACAGTGTTTCATGTGATCTTAATTCGAATAAAGGATTTCCCGGATCTTAGCTACCTTTACTACACTAAGAACTGACCGGAGAATCTCTTTGAGCTGTTCTAAACAAGTTCTCATCTGTTTACAGTCATTTTCTCTGAATTATCCATGTTTTCATGTAGTTTCCTATATTCTGCCTTCTGGTCCAAGTATAAGCTTTGCCCACTTTATCAAACAACTTCCTACACACTGTTATGAACTGAGGCAGCTCGGGAACATTGTCTCTCAACTGTGTTATAGAGTGTAGTAGTACATTTCAGTGAAGTGTAAGGCTTTCCAAAGCTGCCGAACGTGTTTCTTTCTCTATTTCAATGGTCTTCTGCCTTGTATAAAACACATTTACCACTCTAGTCTCCTTAAATAAAGAATATAGGATTCATACAGTGTTGCATGTCATCTTAACTCGAATTATGGATTTCCCGGATCTTAGCTACCTTTACTCCACTAAGAACTGACTGGAGAATCTCTTTAAGCTGTTCTAAACAAGTTCTCATCCATTTACAGTCATTTTCTCTGAATTATCCATGTTTTCATGTAGTTTCCTATATTCTGCCTTCTGGTCCAAGTATAAGCTTTGCCCACTTTATCAAACAACTTCCTACACACTGTTATGAACTGAGGCAGCTCAGGAACAGTGTCTCTCAACTATGTTATAGAGTGTAGTACTACATTTCAGTGAAGTGTAAGGCTTTCCAAAGCTGCCCAACGTGTTTCTTTCTCTATATCAATTGTATTCTGCCTTGTATAACACACATTTACCACTCTAGTCTCCTTTAAGTAAAGAATATAGGATTCATACAGTGTTTCATGTCATCTTAACTCGAATTAAGGATTTCCCCGGTCTCAGTTACCTTTACTACACTAAGAACTGACTGGAGAATCTCTTTCAGCTGTTCTAAACAAGTTCTCATCTGTTTACAGTCATTTTCTCTGAATTATCCATGTTTTCATGTAGTTTCCTATATTCTGCCTTCTGATCCAAGTATAAGCTTTGCCCACTTTATCAAACAACTTCCTACACACTGTTATGAACTGAGGTAGCTCGGGAACATTGTCTCTCAACTGTGTTATAGATTGTAGTACTACATTTCAGTGAAGTGTAAGGCTTTTCAAAGCTGCCGAACGTGTTTCTTTCTCTATTTAAATGGTGTTCTGCCTTGTATAACACACATTTACCACTCTAGTCTCCTTAAATAAAGAATATAGGATTCATACAGTGTTGCATGTCATCTTAACTCGAATTAAGGATTTCCCGGATCTTAGCTACCTTTACTACACTAAGAACTGACTGGAGAATCTCTTTCAGCTCTTCTAAACAAGTTCTCATCTGTTTTCACTCATTTTCTCTGAATTATCCATGTTTTCATGTAGTTTCCTTTAAATGAGACTAGTTTCCACTCTAGTCTCCTTTAAGTAAAGAATATAGGATTCATACAGTGTTTCATGTGATCTTAACTCGAATAAAGGATTTCCCGGATCTTAGCTACCTTTACTACACTAAGAACTGACCGGAGAATCTCTTTGAGCTGTTCTAAACAAGTTCTCATCTGTTTACAGTCATTTTCTCTGAATTATCCATGTTTTCATGTAGTTTCCTATATTCTGCCTTCTGGTCCAAGTATAAGCTTTGCCCACTTTATCAAACAACTTCCTACACACTGTTATGAACTGAGGCAGCTCGGGAACATTGTCTCTCAACTGTGTTATAGAGTGTAGTAGTACATGTCAGTGAAGTGTAAGGCTTTCCAAAGCTGCCGAACGTGTTTCTTTCTCTATTTCAATGGTCTTCTGCCTTGTATAAAACACATTTACGACTCTAGTCTCCTTTAAGTAAAGAATATAGGATTCATACAGTGTTTCATGTCATCTTAACTCGAATTAAGGATTTCCCGGATCTTAGCTACCTTTACTACACTAAGAACTGACTGGAGAATCTCTTTCAGCTGTTCTAAACAAGTTCTCATCTGTTTACAGTCATTTTCTCTGAATTATCCATGTTTTCATGTAGTTTACTATATTCTGCCTTCTGGTCCAAGTATAAGCTTTGCCCACTTTATCAAACAACTTCCTACACACTGTTATGAACTGAGGCAGCTCGGGAACATTGTCTCTCAACTGTGTTATAGAGTGTAGTACTACATTTCAGTGAAGTGTAAGGCTTTCCAAAGCTGCCGAACGTGTTTCTTTCTCTATTTCAATGGTCTTCTGCCTTGTATAAAACACATTTACCACTCTAGTCTCCTTAAATAAAGAATATAGGATTCATACAGTGTTGCATGTCATCTTAACTCGAATTAAGGATTTCCCGGATCTTAGCTACCTTTACTACACTAAGAACTGACTGGAGAATCTCTTTCAGCTCTTCTAAACAAGTTCTCATCTGTTTTCACTCATTTTCTCTGAATTATCCATGTTTTCATGTAGTTTCCTTTAAAGGAGACTAGTTTCCACTCTAGTCTCCTTTAAGTAAAGAATATAGGATTCATACAGTGTTTCATGTGATCTTAACTCGAATAAAGGATTTCCTGGATCTTAGCTACCTTTACTACACTAAGAACTGACCGGAGAATCTCTTTGAGCTGTTCTAAACAAGTTCTCATCTGTTTACAGTCATTTTCTCTGAATTATCCATGTTTTCATGTAGTTTCCTATATTCTGCCTTCTGGTCCAAGTATAAGCTTTGCCCACTTTATCAAACAACTTCCTACACACTGTTATGAACTGAGGCAGCTCGGGAACATTGTCTCTCAACTGTGTTATAGAGTGTAGTACTACATTTCAGTGAAGTGTAAGGCTTTCCAAAGCTGCCGAACGTGTTTCTTTCTCTATTTCAATGGTCTTCTGCCTTGTATAAAACACATTTACGACTCTAGTCTCCTTTAAGTAAAGAATATAGGATTCATACAGTGTTTCATGTCATCTTAACTCGAATTAAGGATTTCCCGGATCTTAGCTACCTTTACTACACTAAGAACTGACTGGAGAATCTCTTTCAGCTGTTCTAAACAAGTTCTCATCTGTTTACAGTCATTTTCTCTGAATTATCCATGTTTTCATGTAGTTTACTATATTCTGCCTTCTGGTCCAAGTATAAGCTTTGCCCACTTTATCAAACAACTTCCTACACACTGTTATGAACTGAGGCAGCTCGGGAACATTGTCTCTCAACTGTGTTATAGAGTGTAGTACTACATTTCAGTGAAGTGTAAGGCTTTCCAAAGCTGCCGAACGTGTTTCTTTCTCTATTTCAATGGTCTTCTGCCTTGTATAAAACACATTTACCACTCTAGTCTCCTTAAATAAAGAATATAGGATTCATACAGTGTTGCATGTCATCTTAACTCGAATTAAGGATTTCCCGGATCTTAGCTACCTTTACTACACTAAGAACTGACTGGAGAATCTCTTTCAGCTCTTCTAAACAAGTTCTCATCTGTTTTCACTCCTTTTCTCTGAATTATCCATGTTTTCATGTAGTTTCCTTTAAAGGAGACTAGTTTCCACTCTAGTCTCCTTTAAGTAAAGAATATAGGATTCATACAGTGTTTCATGTGATCTTAACTCGAATAAAGGATTTCCCGGATCTTAGCTACCTTTACTACACTAAGAACTGACCGGAGAATCTCTTTGAGCTGTTCTAAACAAGTTCTCATCTGTTTACAGTCATTTTCTCTGAATTATCCATGTTTTCATGTAGTTTCCTATATTCTGCATTCTGGTCCAAGTATAAGCTTTGCCCACTTTATCAAACAACTTCCTACACACTGTTATGAACTGAGGCAGCTCGGGAACATTGTCTCTCAACTGTGTTATAGTAGTACATTTCAGTGAAGTGTAAGGCTTTCCAAAGCTGCCGAACGTGTTTCTTTCTCTATTTCAATGGTCTTCTGCCTTGTATAAAACACATTTACCACTCTAGTCTCCTTAAATAAAGAATATAGGATTCATACAGTGTTGCATGTCATCTTAACTCGAATTATGGATTTCCCGGATCTTAGCTACCTTTACTCCACTAAGAACTGACTGGAGAATCTCTTTAAGCTGTTCTAAACAAGTTCTCATCCATTTACAGTCATTTTCTCTGAATTATCCATGTTTTCATGTAGTTTCCTATATTCTGCCTTCTGGTCCAAGTATAAGCTTTGCCCACTTTATCAAACAACTTCCTACACACTGTTATGAACTGAGGCAGCTCAGGAACAGTGTCTCTCAACTATGTTATAGAGTGTAGTACTACATTTCACTGAAGTGTAAGGCTTTCCAAAGCTGCCGAACGTGTTTCTTTCTCTATATCAATTGTATTCTGCCTTGTATAACACACATTTACCACTCTAGTCTCCTTTAAGTAAAGAATATAGGATTCATACAGTGTTTCATGTCATCTTAACTCGAATTAAGGATTTCCCCGGTCTCAGTTACCTTTACTACACTAAGAACTGACTGGAGAATCTCTTTCAGCTGTTCTAAACAAGTTCTCATCTGTTTACAGTCATTTTCTCTGAATTATCCCTGTTTTCATGTAGTTTCCTATATTCTGCCTTCTGATCCAAGTATAAGCTTTGCCCACTTTATCAAACAACTTCCTACACACTGTTATGAACTGAGGTAGCTCGGGAACATTGTCTCTCAACTGTGTTATAGATTGTAGTACTACATTTCAGTGAAGTGTAAGGCTTTTCAAAGCTGCCGAACGTGTTTCTTTCTCTATTTAAATGGTATTCTGCCTTGTATAACACACATTTACCACTCTAGTCTCCTTTAAGTAAATAATATAGGATTCATACAGAGTTTCATGTCATCTTAACTCGAATTAAGGATTTCCCCGATCTTAGCTACCTTTACTACACTAAGAACTGACTGGAGAATCTCTTTCAGCTCTTCTAAACAAGTTCTCATCTGTTTACACTAATTTTTTCTGAATTATCCATGTTTTCATGTAGTTTCCTTTAAAGGAGACTAGTTTACACTCTAGTCTCCTTTAAGTAAAGAATATAGGATTCATACAGTGTTTCATGTCATCTTAACTCGAATTAACTATTTCCCGGATCTTAGCTACCTTTACTACACTAAGAACTGACCGGAGAATCTCTTTGAGCTGTTCTAAACAAGTTCTCATCTGTTTACAGTCATTTTCTCTGAATTATCCATGTTTTCATGTAGTTTCCTATATTCTGCCTTCTGGTCCAAGTATAAGCTTTGCCCACTTTATCAAACAACTTCCTACACACTGTTATGAACTGAGGCAGCTCGGGAACATTGTCTCTCAACTGTGTTATAGAGTGTAGTACTACATTTCAGTGAAGTGTAAGGCTTTCCAAAGCTGCCGAACGTGTTTCTTTCTCTATTTCAATGGTCTTCTGCCTTGTATAAAACACATTTACGACTCTAGTCTCCTTTAAGTAAAGAATATAGGATTCATACAGTGTTTCATGTCATCTTAACTCGAATTAGGGATTTCCCGGATCTTAGCTACCTTTACTACACTAAGAACTGACTGGAGAATCTCTTTCAGCTGTTCTAAACAAGTTCTCATCTGTTTACAGTCATTTTCTCTGAATTATCCATGTTTTCATGTAGTTTACTATATTCTGCCTTCTGGTCCAAGTATAAGCTTTGCCCACTTTATCAAACAACTTCCTACACACTGTTATGAACTGAGGCAGCTCGGGAACATTGTCTCTCAACTGTGTTATAAAGTGTAGTACTACATTTCAGTGAAGTGTAAGGCTTTCCAAAGCTGCCGAACGTGTTTCTTTCTCTATTTCAATGGTCTTCTGCCTTGTATAAAACACATTTACCACTCTAGTCTCCTTAAATAAAGAATATAGGATTCATACAGTGTTGCATGTCATCTTAACTCGAATTAAGGATTTCCCGGATCTTAGCTACCTTTACTACACTAAGAACTGACTGGAGAATCTCTTTCAGCTCTTCTAAACAAGTTCTCATCTGTTTTCACTCCTTTTCTCTGAATTATCCATGTTTTCATGTAGTTTCCTTTAAAGGAGACTAGTTTCCACTCTAGTCTCCTTTAAGTAAAGAATATAGGATTCATACAGTGTTTCATGTGATCTTAACTCGAATAAAGGATTTCCCGGATCTTAGCTACCTTTACTACACTAAGAACTGACCGGAGAATCTCTTTGAGCTGTTCTAAACAAGTTCTCATCTGTTTACAGTCATTTTCTCTGAATTATCCATGTTTTCATGTAGTTTCCTATATTCTGCCTTCTGGTCCAAGTATAAGCTTTGCCCACTTTATCAAACAACTTCCTACACACTGTTATGAACTGAGGCAGCTCGGGAACATTGTCTCTCAACTGTGTTATAGAGTGTAGTACTACATTTCAGTGAAGTGTAAGGCTTTCCAAAGCTGCAGAACGTGTTTTTTTCTCTATTTCAATTGTATTCTGCCTTGTATAACACACATTTACCACTCTAGTCTCCTTTAAGTAAAGAATATAGGATTCATACAGTGTTTCATGTCATCTTAACTCGAATTAAGGATATCCCCGATCTTAGCTACCTTTACTACACTAAGAACTGACTGGAGAATCTCTTTCAGCTCTTCTAAACAAGTTCTCATCTGTTTTCACTCATTTTCTCTGAATTATCCATGTTTTCATGCAGTTTCCTTTAAAGGAGACTAGTTTCCACTCTAGTCTCCTTTAAGTAAAGAATATAGGATTCATACAGTGTTTCATGTGATCTTAACTCGAATTAAGGATTTCCCGGATCTTAGCCACCTTTACTACACTAAGAACTGACCGGAGAATCTCTTTGAGCTGTTCTAAACAAGTTCTCATCTGTTTACTGTCATTTTCTCTGAATTATCCATGTTTTCATGTAGTTTCCTATATTCTGCCTTCTGGTCCAAGTATAAGCTTTGCCCACTTTATCAAACAACTTCCTACACACTGTTATGAACTGAGGCAGCTCGGGAACATTGTCTCTCAACTGTGTTATAGAGTGTAGTACTACATTTCAGTGAAGTGTAAGGCTTTCCAAAGCTGCCGAACGTGTTTCTTTCTCTATTTCAATGGTCTTCTGCCTTGTATAAAACACATTTACCACTCTAGTCTCCTTAAATAAAGAATATAGGATTCATACAGTGTTGCATGTCATCTTAACTCGAATTAAGGATTTCCCGGATCTTAGCTACCTTTACTCCACTAAGAACTGACTGGAGAATCTCTTTAAGCTGTTCTAAACAAGTTCTCATCTGTTTAGAGTCATTTTCTCTGAATTATCCATGTTTTCATGTAGTTTCCTATATTCTGCCTTCTGGTCCAAGTATAAGCTTTGCCCACTTTATCAAACAACTTCCTACACACTGTTATGAACTGAGGCAGCTCGGGAACATTTTCTCTCAACTGTGTTATAGAGTGTAGTACTACATTTCAGTGAAGTGTAAGGCTTTCGAAAGCTGCCGAACGTGTTTCTTTCTCTATTTCAATGGTATTCTGCCTAGTATAACACACATTTACCACACTAGTCTCCTTTAAGTAAAGAATATAGGATTCATACAGTGTTTCAAGTCATCTTAACTCGAATTAAGGATTTCCCGGATCTTAGCTACCTTTTCTACACTAAGAACTGACTTGGAGAATCTCTTTGATCTGTTTTAACAAGTTATCATCTGTTTACAGTCATTTTCTCTGAATTATCCATGTTTTCAGGTAGTTTCCTATATTCTGCCTTCTGGTCCAAGTATAAGCTTTGCCCACTTTATCAAACAACTTCCTACACACTGTTATGAACTGAGGCAGCTCGGGAACATTGTCTCTCAACTGTGTTATAGAGTGTAGTACTACATTTCAGTGAAGTGTAAGGCTTTCCAAAGCTGCCGAACGTGTTTCTTTCTCTATTTCAATGGTCTTCTGCCTTGTATAAAACACATTTACCACTCTAGTCTCCTTAAATAAAGAATATAGGATTCATACAGTGTTGCATGTCATCTTAACTCGAATTAAGGATTTCCCGGATCTTAGCTACCTTTACTACACTAAGAACTGACTGGAGAATCTCTTTCAGCTCTTCTAAACAAGTTCTCATCTGTTTTCACTCATTTTCTCTGAATTATCCATGTTTTCATGTAGTTTCCTTTAAAGGAGACTAGTTTCCACTCTAGTCTCCTTTAAGTAAAGAATATAGGATTCATACAGTGTTTCATGTGATCTTAACTCGAATAAAGGATTTCCCGGATCTTAGCTACCTTTACTACACTAAGAACTGACCGGAGAATCTCTTTGAGCTGTTCTAAACAAGTTCTCATCTGTTTACAGTCATTTTCTCTGAATTATCCATGTTTTCATGTAGTTTCCTATATTCTGCCTTCTGGTCCAAGTATAAGCTTTGCCCACTTTATCAAACAACTTCCTACACACTGTTATGAACTGAGGCAGCTCGGGAACATTGTCTCTCAACTGTGTTATATAGTGTAGTACTACATTTCAGTGAAGTGTAAGGCTTTCCAAAGCTGCCGAACGTGTTTCTTTCTCTATTTCAATGGTCTTCTGCCTTGTATAAAACACATTTACGACTCTAGTCTCCTTTAAGTAAAGAATATAGGATTCATACAGTGTTTCATGTCATCTTAACTCGAATTAAGGATTTCCCGGATCTTAGCTACCTTTACTACACTAAGAACTGACTGGAGAATCTCTTTCAGCTGTTCTAAACAAGTTCTCATCTGTTTACAGTCATTTTCTCTGAATTATCCATGTTTTCATGTAGTTTACTATATTCTGCCTTCTGGTCCAAGTATAAGCTTTGCCCACTTTATCAAACAACTTCCTACACACTGTTATGAACTGAGGCAGCTCGGGAACATTGTCTCTCAACTGTGTTATAGAGTGTAGTACTACATTTCAGTGAAGTGTAAGGGTTTCCAAAGCTGCCGAACGTGTTTCTTTCTCTATTTCAATGGTCTTCTGCCTTGTATAAAACACATTTACCACTCTAGTCTCCTTAAATAAAGAATATAGGATTCATACAGTGTTGCATGTCATCTTAACTGGAATTAAGGATTTCCCGGATCTTAGCTACCTTTACTACACTAAGAACTGACTGGAGAATCTCTTTCAGCTCTTCTAAACAAGTTCTCATCTGTTTTCACACCTTTTCTCTGAATTATCCATGTTTTCATGTAGTTTCCTTTAAAGGAGACTAGTTTCCACTCTAGTCTCCTTTAAGTAAAGAATATAGGATTCATACAGTGTTTCATGTGATCTTAACTCGAATAAAGGATTTCCCGGATCTTAGCTACCTTTACTACACTAAGAACTGACCGGAGAATCTCTTTGAGCTGTTCTAAACAAGTTCTCATCTGTTTACAGTCATTTTCTCTGAATTATCCATGTTTTCATGTAGTTTCCTATATTCTGCCTTCTGGTCCAAGTATAAGCTTTGCCCACTTTATCAAACAACTTCCTACACACTGTTATGAACTGAGGCAGCTCGGGAACATTGTCTCTCAACTGTGTTATAGAGTGTAGTAGTACATTTCAGTGAAGTGTAAGGCTTTCCAAAGCTGCCGAACGTGTTTCTTTCTCTATTTCAATGGTCTTCTGCCTTGTATAAAACACATTTACCACTCTAGTCTCCTTAAATAAAGAATATAGGATTCATACAGTGTTGCATGTCATCTTAACTCGAATTATGGATTTCCCTGATCTTAGCTACCTTTACTCCAGTAAGAACTGACTGGAGAATCTCTTTAAGCTGTTCTAAACAAGTTCTCATCCATTTACAGTCATTTTCTCTGAATTATCCATGTTTTCATGTAGTTTCCTATATTCTGCCTTCTGGTCCAAGTATAAGCTTTGCCCACTTTATCAAACAACTTCCTACACACTGTTATGAACTGAGGCAGCTCAGGAACAGTGTCTCTCAACTATGTTATAGAGTGTAGTACTACATTTCAGTGAAGTGTAAGGCTTTCCAAAGCTGCCGAACGTGTTTCTTTCTCTATATCAATTGTATTCTGCCTTGTATAAC
Organism: Pipistrellus hanaki; assembly: GCF_964339955.1. NCBI lineage: Eukaryota > Metazoa > Chordata > Mammalia > Chiroptera > Vespertilionidae > Pipistrellus > Pipistrellus hanaki. The sequence continues at coordinate 737 of NW_028182238.1, read as the reverse complement.
ACACATTTACCACTCTAGTCTCCTTTAAGTAAAGAATATAGGATTCATACAGTGTTTCATGTCATCTTAACTCGAATTAAGGATTTCCCCGGTCTCAGTTACCTTTACTACACTAAGAACAGACTGGAGAATCTCTTTCAGCTGTTCTAAACAAGTTCTCATCTGTTTACAGTCATTTTCTCTGAATTATCCCTGTTTTCATGTAGTTTCCTATATTCTGCCTTCTGATCCAAGTATAAGCTTTGCCCACTTTATCAAACAACTTCCTACACACTGTTATGAACTGAGGTAGCTCGGGAACATTGTCTCTCAACTGTGTTATAGATTGTAGTACTACATTTCAGTGAAGTGTAAGGCTTTTCAAAGCTGCCGAACGTGTTTCTTTCTCTATTTAAATGGTATTCTGCCTTGTATAACACACATTTACCACTCTAGTCTCCTTTAAGTAAAGAATATAGGATTCATACAGTGTTTCATGTCATCTTAACTCGAATTAAGGATTTCCCCGATCTTAGCTACCTTTACTACACTAAGAACTGACTGGAGAATCTCTTTCAGCTCTTCTAAACAAGTTCTCATCTGTTTACACTAATTTTTTCTGAATTATCCATGTTTTCATGTAGTTTCCTTTAAAGGAGACTAGTTTACACTCTAGTCTCCTTTAAGTAAAGAATATAGGATTCATACAGTGTTTCATGTCATCTTAACTCGAATTAACTATTTCCCGGATCTTAGCT